>NC_143554.1:49310250-49460500 GCF_054136105.1 Typopeltis vanoorti
AAACCACGGAGCTGCAGCAGGAGCCTTATGACATGGTGCATTGTCTTGCTGAAAGAGACAATGGTCAGTTCCGCAGAAACCATAAAGTAGGAAGCATGGCATTACCCAGAATGTTCACATACCTCTCGGCGTTCAATGTTCGTGGCACTACACACAGAGGACCGAGGTCAAACCAGGAAAAACAGGACATACCATTACACCGTTCTTTCTTGAGATTTAAGATGAACCGTGGGCACTACATAGTTTTTTGCCCAACTATATTGAAGACGAAAAGACGTGTCGTTTGCTATTAAGATAGTGTTGCATGAATGAAGAGCAACAATTTTGCTGCTCTTCATAATTTTGCGTAACAATTGTGCTCGAATATTCTAGTTCAGTCGCAAGAACGTCCAGGCTATTTTATCCTATTCAGGAAAGCGATTTCGATAAAAGCGATAAAAGAATTTCTTATCATCAACTGAGAATGAACACTACAACAGTTCACAGAAAGTAAATTAAGCTGGGCCATTAATGGACTAGTGACGTGCTATATACATAGCCTTCCACCTTCCCAGGGTAGTTTTCACAAACGGCAAGTACCGCCGCCATGTCTTCCCCATTTGGATGAATTGTCAACTAGGCCTTTAGGTAACAGATTATTTTCATCGCCCGCTAAACACCACCACTGAACTGCTTATCGGAGGCATGAAGTGCTTATGTGGCCATGTTTTGTCTCCAGGGTATGGTTTCCAGTTTTTTTTATTTTTATTTTTTTTTTATCACTACTCTTTCTTTGCAAATACAATGCAGGTGATGACCGTGTGGAGCTCACCACACCGCAACGTTCACCTGCATTCAAGGGTACATCAGTAAAACGGTTTGTGCAGGCTGGCCGTTAGAATGTACACAGGAACGCGTCGTTAGGGGAGCCTCAGAATACTCATGATCAGTTGGCGATTAATGCTGTTTACTTCCTGACATGAGATAACCCGAATATAGAAGCATGTCTGGAAGTAACTGCTATACTACCCGTGTGGAAGTCGTGTGGACAAGTCCTTCCCATTCTGCTGTATGCTCGTACTATATGAATTTTCCCAAAATTTCATTACCTTGAAAGTTCACATAAATTACTGAGTAGATGCACTCAAAATAAAATTCCACACAGAAACCACGATCAAATGTCAAAAAAAAATGTCAACAATGCAACAAAAAATAACAGAACACAACAAAATTATACTGAAAAATCATAAAGTAACATTTTATGTAAAAAAACTTCAACATCCATTTTATCAACATCTAAGGTCTCAATACCAACAAACAATAATATGCATAATCACTTGTATGAATCCAAACTAGTTCTGTTGTTACTCAATGAACTTAACGTTATCCCAATTTTATGCATTACATCAGTCATAATGTCGTCTGTAAGAATGGCGAAACATTTAAAACATGTACTTCTAACCCCCTTCCAGATCTGAAGGTTATCCTATGCCAAAGGTTATCAGACTTGGAATCTTCTTTATATGATTAATGATGCATTCCTTTACTTCTTTACTGTTCATCTACAATTACTATACAAACTATTTTGATTATTTATTTCTGAAATGGGCCACATACAGTCTAATCATCCAAAAAGTGAAATAGTCTTCCTTGGAAATTTCAACCTCCATAATTCAAACTGGTGCCCCTTCTTTAACTTCACAGACCAAGCTGGAAGAGATTCAGAAATATGTTGTCAGTAATGATCTAACACAATTTGTTCGCTAACCTTCCAAATCATCATATAATTCTCATCATTCTTCCTACATCCTAGACTTTTATTTTAACCAGCTCTTCACTTGTGTGTGACCAACAACCTTCTCCATATATTTTCCACGCCAAATCATGTGCTTCACAGTCAAGCTCAGCCTCGTAACCTATGGCATCACAGCAGTGCAATTAAAATGACCTTCGGGATTTCTATGCTTCTTTTCCATGGTCTGATTGTTTCTTTTCTGTTCCATTTGCTTCAAGCAAATGGAAGAGAAAAGAAAAGGTCCTTGCAAAGAAAGGATTTTTGCTTGAACATGACTGTTCAAGCAAAAAACAATCTTTGCAAGGACCAAATGCACTAATATGGCCTCCTGCCCAAATGGCTGTCTATCCTGCTGATCCTAGCCAAGGCTGTTGGGTAAATTTTCTATCTTATCATGTTTCCATACTTTTCATCCTGATGGAAGAATGGTAACACTGCCTAACGATAAGGTAGACGTCTTGAGATCAGTATTTTCCTCCCACTCTTGTTTACAAATACCAAACAAATCCCCTCCTCTTATTCCATGAACTACAGCGTATGTCGTTTGCTCATTCACTTGATGGATATCAGAAAATATTCAATAGCCTTCATACTAATATGTCACCTGGTCCAGATGGCATCCTTCAACTTGTACTAAAAGCTTGCGTTTCAGAATTAGCACTTATACACTAAGTGTATATACGTGTCAATTATAGCATCTTTTTAATGACCTTTTCCATTAATTACAAAATAATGGAAAAGATCATTACCGGCCAGCTATTTCGCTACTTTAATTAATTAGTGATCACCAATATGAATTCCGCCATTTAAGCCCCATATCTCCTACCTATTTTACGCCCTCCCCCCGACACAAGCCATGAAACGGTCTGACGAAACTCACGTGATCGCTCTTGATATTTCCCGAGCATTCCACACATTACCATGCTACCATCCCCTGGTGTGCCGCCTATCTTTTGTGAGTGGACTGCCTGCCAGCTTCCTCTCTGGTCATTTACCGTGCGTGTCGTGGTGGATGGTTTCTTTCTCTCACCAACATCCAATTCAATTCACAGATTGCTGATAAGAGAAAACTCCATTCCTCTTCTTTATTCACAAAATCCTTTAGTAATCAAACTGCTTCACTTCAAGGACTTCTATATCCAATGCAATTAAACACTCCTTGTCATTCTCAAGTGGGGTGAAGTGAATTTGAATAATCTAGTAAATTTGAATGCTACCAAAACTAATCCTGTTTTTTTTTTTTTCTGGAAAGAAAGATCGTATTTCCCTTTCCCTCACTTTTGATAATATTCTGCTCGCTAATGAAGATCAGTTTCTTTTCATGGAATGACTTTCACATCACGTCCATAATCTCATCAACGTCCAAAAAAAAAATCGGTATTCTTTTCCGTTCTTAATTAGTACTTCTCTTCTGCTGATTCCTATCACTGTGTAAAACCCAAATCCATATAACCTCAGAGTACTGGTCTCGTATTCGTGCCTAAATCTTTCTCAGAATGTTTGAATGCGTCCAGAAGAGAGTTATTCGCTGAACAGATGATTCCCTCTCTAATCACTTTCCCATAACGGATCAGTTTCTACAGTATGTGTTTTTCTATAGGTATATTGGGCGATGCTGTAGTGAACTGGTCGCCATTTCTCCGTTCCCCTTCAATCATGTACGAACCCAGGCTGTTGAAGGTTCAGCTCCAAACTTATCGAACCAACTTATCATTTCTCCTCTTTTACTCCATCTTCCATTTTTCTTTTGAACAGTCTTCTCCATACTGTTTTCCACAATGAATACCCCAGATCCTTCAAGAAACGAGAGAGATTCCTTTCTTTTTTCTCTCTAACCATTTGCCCCCCCCCCCCCCCCCCCACACACACACACACAAACACGTTACAAGTATTGAATCCTCTCGTGTATAGGATTAAACACTCGTGTATATTAAACATGCGGTACTGGATTTCACTGATAACAATGCACATTCAGAAAGGGCATCAGGCCTTCACAAATAAATAAAGTATGTCATCATGCTTTACTATTATCATTTTCTTTCGAACAGACAGCGATGTAGTAAACACAGTGAACAGTATGTTGTTAGACGGCGGTTCGTGAAGAGCAGTGGCCTCCAGCAGAGAGTGCTTGGGCTTCATTGAGGTGCCATCTAATATACTAACAAGTTGTTTAGAAATAAAGTACAAAGCAGATGAAATCAGTGCAATAAACTTTAATTTCTTTTAAAAATAAAGTGCAATAACACATGTGAAAATTACAAATGAACTATAAATGAATACTAAAGTAGTTAATAAAAGTTCTCGTGATATTTAAACTAGACAGAGAGGCAATTCCCATCACACCCCGGATACTTCTGGAAACGAGTCAAATCTAAATTTCAGAATTTATTTTGTGAGGATATAAAGGATTAATAATAATCAGTTTTATATGCATAATAAAATAAAATAATACGACAGCAGATACTTGAGTGTTGCATAAGTAACCCCCCCCACACACACACTTCCGATAAATAACGTTATAAACAGAAGTCAAACTTACTTTTAAAAAAAAAAAAAAAAAGTTTTTATTTGTATTTTTTAAGATATATTAACCAGAAATTAATTAATGTTAATTCTTCTTCTTCCTTCCCTCCTCTTTTACCTTGCGGTGTCGAGGATTTTCTATTCACTTAACCGCTACCGTATCGAGGAATACGGTGGTTAGCCCTATGCCTCCCGGTGTGTCCTATGTCTGTAGATGCGTGTGTTCACGGGCCGGTTTGCTTGTTCAACCGAATTTCTGGTGGGGAAAAAAAAAACCCTACCTCTGTATGAAACTGACTAACTCACCTTTCGTCGAAAGAGACCAGATAAAGGTTCCTCACGTCACTGACAGGAATCGAACCCAGGTGTTTCCCACCAAAGGGCTTCGCGTTTATACTGATTGAGCTACGGAATCTCTTAATGTTAATTAAATAATCTCTATTCATTTTCGTTAAAGCACAAGTTATTTAAATAATAATAAGTAAAGAAAAGATCGAAGATAATGATAAAAGACGCGCTTCGTATTAGTATTCTTACAAAATAACATTATTCATTACCGCAACTGAACATGGAGCAGCTATTGTTTGCGTACTACAGATAAAAATTTCTTTTATTTCTAACATTTTAAACTGTTCTGACCGATTGTTGCTTAACCTGGATTGAAGAAATACTTCAATAACAGGGGATGCCCTGCCTATCCGTGTTTGCATCGTTATAATAATAATTATATGAAATCTAGTAAAGTGTATGTGATATTCTGTATGTGAAACGCCACGAATTGAAATTACTAATTTAGACGGACTTCTTCATGGAAAATATGCGAATATCGTGAAATGTTCCAAAATTCTGATTTCAGGCCTTCAATGTGATTCACACAAAAAGTAAACATATAAAATGTGAGAAACGTTTTAAATGAAACTGATAAAAACCACACAACTTATTAAAAGCTATATGTTCGGCACAATTCCTACTGACATTATTGGAACTGTATGAAAATAAAGTTACTGAGAGAAATGCGGGGGGGGGGGGGAATAAAATGTAGTAGAAGCATCAATTGCTGGTTCTTCTGGTTCATCCGTATTTCTGTGAGATATGCAAGCCGCTTTCTTGCACTCGCAAAGGATTTTTATTGATTATTTCTCAACGTGCTTTTCTTTGTAACAGGAGAAGTGTTATCGTAAAAACTTAATCTACGTTTGCTAGACAACTTGCATAGGTTATTTTATATAGAGGGCAAACTGATAAGTTAATAATAATGGTGAATATTACTACCAGTAATGAAACGTGGGAATTAATGTCATCACCCTGAATATATAAGAAATAAAGAAAATAACTTCAAAAATCATAAAATTTTTAGTTTCATAATAACATTCTTCTACAGTGACACAGTTCGTTATATAACTACACTGTAGACAAATCTGGTCTAATATTAAAGTGTGATTAATATCAAAACTGGAATGACTCAAAAATTTAATACGGATCTGAAATACTATATTTCATTAAATTTCTTTCTGTCGGAAAGGAATTATTATGATATTTGATAATTTTGAATCGTATTGTAAATAAAAATGGTCCAGTTAAACTCGTAAAGAATTGTTCAACTTAGAAAACAAAACAGGAAATGTATAATCCGAAATGCGTGGTTTCGACAGTAAAGCATGGAGAGGGGGCAGTTCTGTGATGGTCTCTTCATTATTACTCTTCATGGCAGACTTACTGTAAGTGATTATTTAGATATTTTGGATAGTCACGTGCATCTCATGATCCAAACGTTATTTCCAAACAATGCAGCAGCATTCCGAGACAACAATGTCCCACTCACACAACTTGCACTGTACAGTCGTGGTTTGAAGAATATGGTGAACTTCAACATGTTAGAAACAGATTCCCAACTCCCGTGTTTTTAAACCACTTGAAGATGTTCTTCAAGAAGAATATTCACCAGGAACTATTCAAAACTTGAGTCCATTCCAAGAATAATAATTCAGGCTGGATTGAAGGACAATATTAATATGGTCCAACACCATATTAATAAAGAAACACGTATGTAAAAAAGTGTTTCCATTATTTTGTCCAACTCCTTTAATTATATAGTTTGAAATTGTACAAAGGTTGAATTTTCGGTTGAGTACCAACAATTCAGCCTCTGCATTGTCGGTACACAAACGAAATACGTTTCAATACATCTCCTTCTTTACATACATCATTTTCAAAAGTGACTATGAGATTCCTTGAAAATATTTTAATTTTTTATACAATAATGTGGCAAACGCGAGTCATCCTCAGGAAACTACACTATCGTCACAATGAGAAACACTAACAACGTGCATAAGACAGAGGGAAGGACAGCCCAAGTAACCGAAGTGATTAGTCGTTTACATTTGTGAGTTAATTACCTTGTCTAATGGAATTTAAAGTGGCTTGAAAGAAAAGGCCATATTTGTCCCCTACAGTAGGTTATCAGTTTATATAGTCTTAGGTCTTTTAGTCCACCTCCGTTACTAAAATAAGTACTAGGTAACCAGTCTTTCCTGAGAATTGCCATAAAAACAGGGGGGAAAAATATGCATGCTTACCCACTTACGAGTGGGCAGGAATACTATAGAATTTTTTTTTTCGGAACACAGGAAGGCTGAATACAAGCAATTAATTAACGCACTTCATGACCTTCATTACATCGGTATAATTATTAACAATTCAGTCTAGCTTTCAAACTTTTAGACTAGCTATTCCCTGTAATACTCCCATTTGTTGATATATATACTCTATAATATAAAATAATAAGCCTTTTTTGGTAACGTTTTTGTGTCACGTTTTTTTTTTTACGTTTTGAAACTCAGGGCTACCCTGAGTGTCGAGTCTTCAAAATTTGAGTCATCACAATTCAAGGAGAACCGGCCTACCAACCAGTAACTAGGGGGGTTGGGCGCAAGGGGGGGGGGGGGCTTTTGAAGACTCGACACTCAGCGGCTACTCTGAGTCTTCAAAATTTGAGTCATTAGAATTCAAGGAGAACCAGCCTACCAGTCTGGAACTCGGGGGGGGGGGGGGGGGGGAACCCCTTTTGAAGGCTCGACACTCAGGGGCTACCCTAAGTGTCAAGGCTTCAAAATTCGAGTCATCAGAATTGAAGGAGAACCAGCCTACCAGTCCGGAACACGGGGGGGGGCGTCGTAGGCGCCAGGGTGGGGGTATATATATACATACATACATACTGGTATATATATACATACACAAACGGACGGGGAAGAATGAGATGTTCGAAGTTCTTAGCAAACTGGCAAAAGTTTCCATAAGATTGCAGAAATACACAAATACATTATTTAAATTAAAGGGATATTAAATCCCACATTGTTTGAAAACCGAATAAGAAACTCAAACATTGGAATCAGAGAGTTTCATGCCGAATATAGTAAACTAAAAGTATCGGCGATTACTAGCGTGAGCTAATGCAATAGTACGCTAGTAATCGCCGATACTTTTATAGTTTACTATATTCGGCATGAAACTCTCTGATTCCAATCTTTGAGTTTCTTATTCGGTTTTAAAATAATGTGGAATTTAATATCCCCTTAATTTAAATAATGTTTATATCGCCGAAATGAAGCCTGTTGGCCCTTTATATTTAAGTATACAGATACATGTTTTTACAATAACAGAAAATCAGAACTTGCTGTACACCACAAATGTGATTTATGAACTACATTAGATAAAGAATACTGTAAACCATAAATATGAATATCTGAAAAAAAAATCATAGATACTTTTGGAAGAATCTACTATGACCGTAAGTAATTGTCTTGACCTAAACTGAATTTATCGTATTCAAATTAACCGGGCTGGGTGACCCTTCCCATAATGCATGATTATACGCCCAAAAAAAGGGATGTGCTACTCGTATATATTAGGGGATATTAGGTCAACATGAAGTCAAACGCCACTGCATACAAGAGTTCAGTCGTGAAGATAATTCGGAAAACCTTTGTTTGCTAATGCTTCAGTAAAATAAGGATGAAAACAATAATATAATTTCTGTCACAAATAATTACCTTCTTTCCACCGCACAAAAATTTTCATACAAACAGCTTTTATTTGAAGAACATTGTGTATCGGTAAGCTATCTGAATATCCGCACATCTTAAGGAAAGTGTGGTGGGTTAGTTAGAATTAAATGGTGCAACTATGGCCATAAAGTTTATGCTGCGCGTGTTTTGTTGTCAGCCTTCCTGTTAGTCAGATTTTCTGTTAGGCAGACAACTAAGCAAAATAAAAATAAATAATCCGAGCAAAAATCAGAGTATTTCTGGAGACGACCAAACTGCACGCGTCACTTCTCTGGCGGACCTAGAATGGCATCCTTAAGGAAAGGATATCTTATGTAAAAATCACCTTTGATAACTCATACGCCGAACTCGATTGAAAATACAGAGATGGAACACAATGAGCTGAACACCACAGTGACCACAGTTTATAAGTGAATTATTCATAAAAGATATACTTACTTTTACTTCTGGGTGGTGAAATTTTGCACTGATTTTTTTTTTAATTCGCTTCCGCATATTATGATCAATTAATACTCCAAGTTTCGATATATTATTTCAATAGCTGCCGAGCCAAATTCGAGTACAGGCAGTTTAATTATAATATAATTTAGTGCTCTGTATGTCATTCTAACATTGCTCGATGAAGAACAGATGCCTTATTTTCCAAATGGGAACTTTTTTTTCTTTTTTTTTTCTTTTTTTGAACTGCTGTTTCTTCGATGACTGGGAGGGTCGTTGGAAAAACCTTCTGAAATGGATGAGTATATTCTCTCCAATGATACAACTGCGGAAAAACGATGACTATTAGTTGCTGCTACTACTTCTAAAAAAGCAAATAGGAGCTGAGGTGAGGCTCTCAAATATAACTATTATTAATAAGGAATTTCAATTCACTGCAAGAAATAACTTGATGCATACTTGTCATTTTGTCATTTAGTTTTTATTCCACAAAAGGAGCCCAAACAGAAGGCAATTATCGTATGCTTTACTTGGTTTCTCTGACGTATACCATCGGAAATCACTAACTAGTTCTTTTTTGTTTTTTTATCTGTTTGCCTGGCTCAGATTATTTTCATTACATTGCAATCACAACTGACATAATGGGTTGATTTCAGTACACGAAAATCACCGAAAGCCATAACGTCAGCAGAAATCCATCATTCTACACAGAAAACAATTAGGGTTAGTCGCTTCCACAATAATTTGTTCTACCATAGTGCGATAAAGGATTTCTAATACCACATAACATCATTAATGGAACTGGAACGGCTAATTTTAGATGTCGGTTCTTCGTGCGTTGGTTGAAATGATAACAAAAAGAAAGAGCCCAATTTTTATTGCTCAGCAGGTACACAAGGAAGTAGTTGCGTAATCTAAATCAATAAGTTTATTATATCCAAAAATGAAAATCCAAATATCAATTTCGACTTGAACAATTTTTTGTTCGTCTTTAAACTGAAGTAGAAAATTAATCTTAACCACTAATAAGCAAAGAAAAGTGATATAGCAATTATAAAAGTATTATTAAAGGCATGATATTAGTTTCGATGAAAGTGAACCGCATGTCATAAATCGTATTGTATCTCTATTTCCAATGAATGTTTCATTTGCATAAACAATCTCGGAAAATACAAAGTCTATCCTATCTTGGAAGCATACCCCCCTCCATAAAAAAATAAAAGAAAATTTTTTTTTAAAAATTAATTAATTAAATCAATTTCTGGACTCCCGGTAATGATGACCAAACTGCATGATAACTTATTAACTCACTTCGCTTCCTGGCACATAGATGCTCGTCCAATATTATCTAAATATTTAGACGAAATATCACCGCGATGAATTTTTGTTAATAGTTGATAACTTACTAATTGATATGAATAAAAAACGAGCCTCACATTAAGCAAATCCCGTACGCTACTAATAAATTTCACTTCATACACCAGAAATTACTAAAATTTTCCACTTCTCAACTTGCTACAGTGGAGTCATTACCAAAGAAGGCATTTCCACGATTTGGTAAAAGATATTTTCAAAACATCGGTATACGAGATTCTCACGTAAGTCTATTCCGAATTAATGATAAAGAAACATAAAATCAAGATGTTGCATTAAGATCCTGAAATTCTATAAACCTAAACGATTCTATCATGAGGTAGACCGCGTATAATAACCAGGAAATCTAAATTTCAAGATTCGCTCGAATACGCAACGCGAAGCTTTTATTGATTTCAGCCCAACATTTGCAAAGACGGCACTAAATTTGGTGCATTTACAATTACTCCAATATGGACCAAGCAGCGATACAGAACGCAAACTGCATGTCCAATTTCATTCCCTGCACTGAGAATATGGGCTATACATAGAAAATGTGAAGGTTCTATGAAAAATAATGTTAATATAATCAGCATGATTATTTTTTCTTATTCTTTGTCTATCTCCCGGTTCTTTATAAGGTTCAACCTTCAAAGATGTATTAAGTGTGTTTTCTGGAAAATGGGTTGCTGAAATCAATACAAAAGATTACGAAGCTGCATTATGTGAAAGAATCTTGAACTAGTACATGTACGTACGATTTTTTTTTCTTTTTTAACGCTACTACTGCCATCATTTATACAAATAAAGGAGGCTAACCGCACTTAAAAATCTGATTTAAAGCTAACTTACTTTTTTTATTTTTAAATGGCAGTGCTAGAATATCTTATGATTTAATCCATACTTTAGAAATATGACAATTGGTGAGGATTCGTGTATTCCACCATTAATTGATTTACTTGGAACAAACATTGAAAATCTGTAAAATACAGATTAGCCTTGATGCGCAGTATTTTTCTATTAGTGACAATGTAGGCTAGACTTCTTTTTTTTAATTTATTTATATACGCCTTTGTTCCGTAAATATTTTAACTTCCTTCATCAAAAGTTATGGTTATCTGCATCACTTTCGCTTTATTTTACAGTGAGCGACATTTAATTCTCACACCCACGTTCTACCGTGGAGATATAGCATTCAAGTACGATGAGTGTTCCTGAAGAGGGCCAAAAAATTGAATTCGTTATACAGTATTACATTTTAAGGCCAAAGCACGCTCAATTATTCTTTCGTACATTCCGACAAAACATTTTTAACATATTCAGTTTAAAAATCGCAAGTCTGCTTATATTTTGCATTTCGTAATATAGACTTGAGAACCTCAGAATTCAGTTCTGAAATCATTCTTATTTATTGTGTAATCTCTCGGAGTTAACGTTGAAGTACAGCAGAACTATTAATTACGCAATGATCAGACCGTTTGTTTGCTTTTGCAGGAGAAAAGCCTTTAGCTGCTGTTGTTGTTTCTACTTGCATTTCATTTTATGGTGCATATTATCTCCATTAAATATATCCGACCTTCGCTCATAGTTTAAACATAATAATAATAGAATACAAGTCTGGTAGGCAAAGTTGGCAACGTATCGCTCTCCAATAATTCGAATTCGCGTTCGAATACCATAGGCATGAATGCATGTCAATATGTTAAAGTGGTAAAAATTGTCGTCCGTATGACGAAGCTCCGCCTGTTTACTGTGGGCCTGAAGTGACTTGTAAAAGTGCCATTTTTTGCATCTAGAGCAAAGGAACAGGATTATCAGAGACCTCACACACCCGCTGCGCTTAAATGTACGATAAACAACATTTCATGGACGGAATTTACATTAAAAAAAAAAAAGGTATGCGATGAGAGTGAAGACAAAGACTGAAGCCCTTTCGTTTCACTGAGGTGTTAAGCAACAAAATCAAGAAAATAAATGAATGATAATAATTATTCGGTTTCAGAAGGTCAGTTACGGGGTGGTTTTGCATAGAATGGATGAAGATAGGAAGAGAACAAGAGGTCATCCCTGAAAGCTATAAAACGATTATGCAAAAACCTCACTGTGTGGCCTGCTTTAATATATAGTATTAATGCATAATAAGCTACAAGTCCTGTTCATATACCAAGCACCTCAAATTAAAGACAGACTTTAGAAATTTCGAAAGTACCATGAACTTTATTTTTATTAAAAAAAAACTCCATGGAGTCAAAGACTCATCAGAGGAGGTTCCTTTGTCGCACACAACCCATCATACCATACCTTAAATACATTTAACTTCCCAGCAGACACGACACTCTCAGGCAATGCATCCCAATCACTCGCCACTCTCCATGCAAAAAAAAACTACTCCTCTCCCCCTTGCTCACACTCTCCTTATACAGCTTCCAGGGATGACCTTTTGTTCTCTTCCTATCTTCACACAGTCTATGCAAAACCTCCCCGACATTAATCTGGTAATAACCTCCTAGCAGCTTAATGTCTCAATCATATCCCCTCTCCTCTTTCTATTCACCAATTTCTGCAAATTGCATTTTGTCAATCTGTCTTCATACTCAACATTCCAGAGACCAGAAACTACCTTAGTCGATCGCCTCTGAACCTTTTCCAATACATCATCTTTTTGAAAACCTGGTGACCAAATCTACGCACAGTAATCCATATGTGGCCTGATCAAACTATCATACAAGGGAACCATAACATCCTTACTTCTACAAGTCAGTTCCCTCTGCATCATTCCCATTATCCGCTATGTTGTCTTCACAATTTTAGTAACATGCCACCAAATTTTAGGTCCATGTCTACAATCACTCCCAGATCTGTCACTTGTCTATATCTTCCAATATATTTCCACTAATTGTACACGCTACATCCCATCTCTGCTTCCGAAATTTCAAAACCTTACATTGCAACACCATTTATCCAGTGTATTCAAGTCCTCTTGCAAAGCCACATCATCCGCTCTACTCCTGATAGTTCTCCCCAACTTTGCGTCATCTGCATATTACCATTAGCCTTCTCCAAATATAATTTAGATACAAATTAAACAGCAATGGACCCAAAACAGATCCTTGGGGTACACCACTAGTAACTTTCCGCTTCTGGTATATCGCTCCTCCATAGACAACTCGCTGATACCTATCAGGTAGCCAATCTCGAATCCAGCGAACTAATCTACAGTTCAGCCCAATCCGTTCCAATTTAATTACCAGCTTGTCATGTGGCAATTTATCAAACGCCTTTGCCAAATCTAAATATACCACTGTATATGCAACACCTTATCCAATGCATTTGTCACTTTATTATAAAAGTAAGCAGATTGCTAAAGCACGATCTTCCTTTAACAAATCGATGCTGGACGCCAGAGTATTTTTCTATTGTCAACCTAATTATGAATCTTGGTCCTAACTAACTTCTCTAACACCTTAACCACAACTCCACACACACACGCACGCACACACACACACACACTGGTCCACAATTCAAAGCTCTACTCTTATCACCTCCCTTATGAATTGGAACAATTTTGCCCTCTTTCCGCTCCTTTGGAACTTGACCTAGTGTAAGCCTGACTCGTGTTGAAAAGATGTGTAAAAGCTGTTGTTAACTCTCCGGAACATTCCCTCAAAACACGTGGTGAAATAGCATCAAGTCCCACAGCCTTATTTACATTGCCTATTCCAGTGGTCTCAAACTGGCGGCCCGCATCCAGCCACCCCCCCCTCCCGAAGCAATTTTACACGGCCCGCGAATACATTTATTATGTATTTGTTGTAAATACGGTGCTTATAGTTTTAGAGACATAGAGATATGGACTGAGCTAATGCGCACATAAGCTCAGTCCATATCTACAATTTACAATCAGTAAATTTAGTTTGCCAGCAGTTGGTGGCGCTTCAGTATTCTGGTGTTTCCGATGCACAGCTGCGCAGATCATATTGCAATATAGATGGAGACAAACTAACGTACGGCTTATAAAACCTGTTTATTTGTGCTTGTTAGATCTACATTATATCAATACCTATTGTTTAGAATTGTGCATAACTTTTGAGTGTTGCTTTCATACGAAAATTCATCTTGTTGAATTAAAGTTGTAAATAAAATTATAATAGTGATTTTAATTAAGAGATTAAACTGCAAGCCATGTCTTTAACAAAGAGTAAATAAAAAGTGAACGAAGAAGGAAGTGTTTTTCAAGATAAATGGGAAATTATGTACTTTTTGGTGTTGTACGCAATAAAATTGTGTTTTATTTGTAATAAGGAAATATCAGTTCCAAAAGAATACAATTCACGTCGCCATTACGAATCATGAAGAAAAATTTGAAATGTTGGAAGGCAAATTGAGGGAAGAAAAGTTACAGTTTCTGAAATCTGGCTCACAACGACAACAAATTTTTTTTACTGAAGTAAATAAATCAGTGAAGCAACAGTTCACGCAAGTTTTGCTCTCGCGCACATCACTGCAAAACGATCAAAACCATTTACTGATGGCGAATTCCTTAAAGATTGTTTGATTAAGTCTGCTGAACTTCTTTGTCCTGACAAATAAGAATTATTTAAAAATATTAGTTTGTCAGCCAACACGGTACGGAACGTATTAACGAAATCGCTAGTGATTTACGATATCAGTTAAAACAAAAAAGTATAGATTTTGCAGCATTCTCAATAGCAGTTAATGAGCGTACTGACATCACAGATACAGCACAACTTGCCATTTTCGTACGAGGTGTTAATGATGAATTTGAAATAATTGAGGAATTATTGGAAATAATTCCTATGAAAGGAAAAACTGGTGCACATTATATTTTTTCTGAAATAAAAACTGTAATAGATAAATATAAATTAAGTTGGGATAAAATGGTTGGATTTGCAACTGATGGTGCGGCTGCTATGGTGGGTATAAAAAAAAATGGAATAGCGGTAAAATTAAGAAATATAGTGAAAGAAGAAAAATTTCAGAATAAATTTTGCATTATTCATTAAGAAGCACTTTGTGCCAAAAGTTTGCAGATGGATAATGTTATGGAAGCAGTAACTAAAACCAGTAACTAAACTTTATCCGTGGACGAGCTCCGAATCATCGAGAATTTGTTGCATTGCTTGAAGAAATTGAAAGTGAGTACGGAGAAATGATTTATTATAAACAGGTGAGGTGGTTAAGTCGAGGAGCCGTATTAAAACGGTTTTTTGATTTAATAAATGAAATCAAAATTTTCATGACACAAAAAAAAATAAATAAAACCATCGACGAGCTGCGTAATGATACATGTATCACCGATTTAGCATTTCTTGTTGACTTAACCGGCTATTTAAATATTCTCAATAAAGAGCTGCAAGGAAAGAATAAACTTATCACTGACATGTGTGCTTGTATTAAAGCTTTTAAAGTTAAGTTGCAATTATGGGAAACACAACTGGAATCAAAAAATTTCGTACATTTCCTCCATCTTAAATCCTGCCCTATTATTTCAAATGAAAAATCTCAAGAATATGCAAGAAAAATAGCATTATTACGAAAAGAATTTGAAGAAACATTTTAATGATTTGGAGTCCGATTTTACATTATTTTCATTGCCATTAAAAACGAACGTCAATAACGCACCAAAAAATCTACAAATGGAGCTAATTAATTTACAGTGTGATATAAATCTTATTCAAAGATTTGAAGATACAGATTTGATTAGCCTTTATTCGTTCTTGTCAATCTTAAGATCAATACCCTCAGTTACAAATTTTTGCAATAAGAATAATCGCTTTGTTTGGGAGTACATTTATATGTGAACAGTTTTTGACGCAGTTGAAAATTAATAAGTCTCAGAAAAGAACCCGATTGACCGATGAGAATTTACAATCCGTGATGAAGATAGTTTCCAGTAATTTTTCTCCAAGGCTACAAACTTTATCAGAATCGAAACGCCATCAAGTGTCAAGTTGCAGTAAGAAATAAAGAAGTTTATAATTATTTACATACAAACATATGTATTTTTTCTGTATTTGTCGAAGAAAAATTTAATAAATAAAAGAAAGAGAATAGGTTGTCATTATTTATTCTCAAGTTATAAAGGTTATAAAAAGGTTTCATAATTATAAAGGGGTGGCATCCATACATTAGGGGTAAGTACGGTTCAATATATATATATATATATATATATATTCACTCTCGTTTTGTTAAAAAAAAAAAAAAAATTCCGGCCCGTCAGCTGCTTTCACATCATGCATTCGGCCCTCATGCAGTTTAAGTTTGAGACCACTGGTCTATTCAATTCCTCATATATCCCCCCCCCCGTTTACTTACTAACGTTCCTTCTTTCCCACTGCTTTTAAGTTCTGCGTGATGTCACATTCATAAGAATGAAATACCTTTGTGAATAAAAGTTTCATGAGAAACACGGATGTGACCAAATATTTTAATGGCAAGATTACTGTATCCGCTCAAAAATATAAAGCTACAACTGAACTGGTTTCAAAAATGACAAATTCCCATCTCGAACAGAATGCAAGTGTGGACTCATGATTTTTTCTGTCCGCGCGGTTAGCCTAGTGGC
The DNA here is from genome assembly GCF_054136105.1 of Typopeltis vanoorti. Taxonomy (NCBI): domain Eukaryota; kingdom Metazoa; phylum Arthropoda; class Arachnida; order Uropygi; family Thelyphonidae; genus Typopeltis; species Typopeltis vanoorti. The sequence goes on from NC_143554.1 coordinate 49,326,989, forward strand.
TTTGCGCTTCGCAACCATATGCCTGGGGAAGGAGTATCCTAGGCTCAATTCCCGCCAACGACGTGAGGAGCTTAAGGCTCTTCGTCAGCCATAGCCAAGTTAGCCGGTCTTGGGCATGGACAGCATGGTTTTTTCCGCCAGTTTATCTGGTGTTTTTCATCCCGCAAGCAGGCAAACCGGTCTGAGGACACACGGATTACAGTCAGGAATACTGACCCAGCCATAGGTCTGATTCGTCAGCCTATGCCGGTTCCGGAGCCCGGATAAAATTTGGGGGAACTAGATGGTACCGTGAACTCCCGTAAAAAGGGGAAACACAGTATCATCACACGGAATTTATTTATTTATGATTTTTTCTTGCCCAAATTTAAACGAATCGCCCAGCAAATTATGACAATTTCTTCAACTAAGAAAGCAGTTGCCAAGGAGAAACAGTGCTATTTAAGGGGGGTTGGGTGTTAAAACTTTGTACATGGTGGTTTGAAGTTCATTTTATAATGTGTTTCTCCATAATTAGTAAAAAGAAACCCAGTAATCAAAAAATGAATGAATTTTTTTTTGATAATTTTTTCAAAGTGAGCATTTAATTTTTTTTTGCATTAATACACACACACACACACACACACACACACACACAGGCACCCTGGAGCACTCCAGAAATACATTCATGTTCATAAACACCACATCACCTTATATAAGTATAGTTTTTAGTAGTTAAATTATCATTTTCATTGGTTTATGATTAGATATTTCGTTGTATTGCATCATCCATCATTCCCGCGGGTTTCTGTATAATGTAATATTCGCTACTATTGCGTCAGAATTTTTTATCCTATAAATAGACAGCAAGAGCTGGTTTTCGTATTTTCGTGCTGAGATAGCTATGGCTAGTTAAGCGCAGTTAACACTTCGCAGAAAAAGTGTGATTCAAGCTTTGAATAAAGAAGACTATTCCTGTCGTGAAATACTAAAAGGATGCCTGTAGCCAATCTACTGTGGTACGGCTGCTGTGGAAAGTGAAGGAAACCAGAACTGCTGAAGGGAAGATGGGGACAGGAAGAAAGCCACTGCTTACACCAAACCAAGATTGAGTTCTAAAGCGGCTCTGCCTCGAAAATCGCCGTTCGTCATCCGGAGAACTGAAACGGAACTGAGAACAACAAACGGGAGTTATGGCAAGCTTTGTAACTGTCAGGAGAATACTTATTCAACTGAAACTGATAGTCAGGCACCCTAAAAAAGAAGCCCTTGTTAGACAAAAAAAAAAAAAAAAAACGGAGATTGGCTCGATTAAATTGGCGCAAAGAGCAAGCCAAATGGACCCCTGATCAGTAGCAAAGAGTAATTTTTTTCTGACGAGAAAGAGTTTAACTTGCAGAACGCTGACGGCCAGTTCAAAATGATCATGGGAAAAAATTGAATCCTGAATGTCTGGTGTCAACAATCAAATTCTCAGCCAGTCAGATGATCTGGGGCTGCATGTCATATCATGGAACTGTCGCTTGCATTTCACAAAAGGTTCAGTGAATGCACAAGTGCACCAGAAAATTTTAGAAGAATGCTGCCAACAATCAGAGACCACTTTACCGTAACGACGAACTACATATTTCAGGATGACTCTGCTCCTTGTCATAGGACAAAAAAGTGTAAGTAATGCTATTATAACACTAAATTGTTGCAGGTTAATAAGTGGCTCAATGAACACTCGATTCAGCGACTACCGTGGTCAGAAAACAGCCCAGATCTCAACCCCATTGAGAATTTGTGGTACCAAATATAGACTGAAATATACAAGAAAAGGTGAGAACACTTGAGCTCCATGAAGGCCATTATAAGGTTATGGAACTATGAACTGACAATTGCATTATGAGGAACTTGATTTTGTCACTGCCCTGTCGAGCGGTAATAAAAGCAAGAGAAGGACCCAAGAAGTACTAAACAGCAAAAGTGAATTTTTAGCTTTCAATGGTAATAAAAGTGTGTAGTTGAACTAAATTTCTATACCAGTATTTACAACAAATCCAGTGAAAATATCATTGTCCACTTCATTTTGAAATACTCTATTTGCAAATTCGTCAAGTTTGTTGTCATTTCCTAATTATATGGCATCTTGTACTAAAAACAGCCAAATATTAATAAAAAATAAAAATATTATATTACCCTCTTCATTATTTCTGACAATTATTGTGTTATTATCCCTTTTCAAGTAGGTTTTCACATTTAATTGACAAAAAACATGGTTACAGCTGATGATGCGATTTCTATTAATATAAGTGCACATTTGTCCACTTGTTACGGTCGAAATAAGGTAGATGAGTAATTTTTTAGCCAATCCAGCATTGAATCTGAAAATAATAAATAAATTCGGAACATGCTGTTCTTTTCATGATGACCCGTTTACGCTTGTGAATGTCATCAATTTTTAATATCGAAGTGTGGTTTATGGAGGAGTTGAGTCAAAGAGAAAGAAAGTGACTGCACTATAATGCTCAAAACTTATCATTTATTGTTTAATTAATATATCAATGATATAGGAAATGATATGACAGGAAAAATTCAGTTGTTTGATGACGAAATTAAACTGGAAAGTGCAATGGTAAATGAAGATGATGCACAGTTTCTGCAGGAAGACAGACAAACTAGAAGTATGGGTAAAGGTAAATGACCACCAGCTTAATGTGGCCAGGTGTAAAGTGATGCATTCTGGGAAGAAATCGGAAGCTGCGCACTATACTGATGGAACTGAACTGCAGGAAACTGATGAAACCCTGAGTCCAATTTTGAACAGAAAATTGAAGTTTAAAGGGCATATTGCGAAGCTAACCTACCAAAACACCACGTCAGATCACGTAGTTATTGAAGAACAGACTAACAAGCAGAGATAGTGAGGTTATTGTACCCCTATATAAGACTTTAATAAGGTCACATATGGACTACTGCACACAGATCTGGACTCTTGAATTCCGTAGTGATGAAGTTGCAGAGAGGTTCAAGAGGCCAGTGACAAAGATTGCGGCAGGTCTGTGGAATGTCCCTCGTGAGAATAGATTGATGGTCTGTAAGCTTCAAAAATTAGCTGATAGACGAAAAAGGGGGGACATGATATCAGCATTTAAATTATTAAAGGAATTTTATAGGATTGATACTGAAGACTTTTTTCAGTACATGACAAGAGCGGGGGAGGGAGAGAGAAAGAAAGAGAGAACAAGAGATCACCAGTGCAAGTTGTGCAAAGAGTGTGGTTAACAAGGCTTTAGGACTAGGTTTTTAGCTTGGAGGGTAGATTGGGTGGCTAGATGTGGTTGGGGTGCTTCATCAGTCATTGAGTTTAAGGATAAGTACGATAGGTATTGTGTGAATGATGGCTGGTGTGTGAATAAATGGATCTCCCACGACGACTCTTCTTACTCCATGGAACTACTTGCATAATAGGCGTGTGGAGAGGAGAGAGAGGATTGCCACAAAATGAACAAGTATTAAATCAAATGATTATATATTATATCGAACTTTACGCCCACGGATTAAGTGCCCTTGAAGCTAGTGGTGATTGCTTAGTTCGATTCTATGAAACATTAATGGTGGTCGCATAACTCTTTACGCAATGAAGAGAGAGTCATAAAATTGATTTGGATTTACTGGTACAATGAAAATGAAATAGTGGGCAATTATAAAATGCTGATAACTGTGTATAGAGAAAAATGAGTAAAGTGTTGAAATATTTCTATGGATTTATATATTTATCAAACCGGTATACTTATACATTAATATTAATATTAAATATGGTATGACAAATAATAAACACTATTATTTCTATAAGGAATTGGGACGTTTCTTGGACAATTCTGAATGCGGTAATACATCACAGCCCAATACAACTGGATGTGAAGAATCAATCCCTGAAACTGACCAAAAGAATTTAAGGTCGGAAGAGAAGAATGATTCTGAGCAAAGTTACGATACTAACTTCAGCATATAAAACTATACCACAGGATTTGCTCAGCGTACTATTGAACAAAGCCTCTAGTATAATTTTATGTGCGGATGATGCGTATCAGCAAAATTAGCAGAATACGGATTAGCCAAGAAATATAATAATGGAAATTTTAGAAGAAATGTACATTATACATGTTACCACAGCATAAGAATCATATTTTAATGTAATAATTTCAACAGGGAATTTTTTTTAAAAAAAAACGTTAGTGACGACTCATTTTAATGAATCGATTCAACAGATATCCCTATAGCAAAAAGATAATATGCCTCTAAAAGCTTAGTGAACGTTTATATTTATTATTTATTTATCAAAGAAGAAGGTATATCGTGTCCTCTTCAAATGTATAAAACAATAATAGATGGTTTGCAAAGTACATTTCCTAACGTAGCGACAACCTTACTTTTTTTTTTTTTTTTTTTTTTACCAATAAGCAATGCTAGTGGCGAACGTTCTTTTTCGGTCTTAAAAAGAATAAACAATTATTTAAGAAATAGCTTAGGACAGACTCATTTAATTGATTTATCTATAATGTTTATGGATAATGATATAGTTAATATGTTAAATTATGATAACATTATCGATCAATTTGCAGATTTAAAAGCCCGAAAGGTAACATTGTAAGTTGCAATACTAACTAGACAAATTAAACAAATAATTATAAATAAAGAAAAAACTTATTATTTAAGAATTTTATTGTCTTTTTAATATAAAAAAAAACGCTTTTACAATAAAAGGGCCTTATAACAAAATTGCACTTACGGCCTCAAAAGGAACATCATCCGCTACTGGAAGCACACCAGTATCGTTAAAAATGTGCAAAAAACGATTGCATGTTTATTTAAAGCACTTACGACTGCTTATTATATTTAATAATTTGATTTACGTGAAATAGTTTAAATAGTTTGTTTTCTGGTTTTTCACTTCTATATCGCGCATGAAACTCCCCCGTCAGTATAGATCAGCCAGCTAGGATGTTAAGGTCGTCGTTGTCTCGCGATAAGCATTTTCTGTGTTGTTGTTGTATTAACTCTCTCTCTCTCTCTCTGTGTGTGTGTGTTAATACAACAACACAGAAAATGCTTATCGCGAGACAACGACGACCTTAACATCCTAGCGCTGATCTATACTAACGGGGGAGTTTCATGTGCGATATAGAAGTGAAAAACCAGAAAACAAACTATTTAAACTATTTCACGTAAATCAAATTATTAAATATAATAAACAGTCGTAAGTGCTTTAAATAAACATGCAATCGTTTTTTGCACATTTTTAAAGATTATTTTTAACACAGAGAAAAAAAAAATCTGTGTATCTACTGCAAAAAGAAGTATTGATTTCCTAAGTTTCTCAGGAAGAAATTCACATATGAACGAAAATTTAAAACTTAAAACATACTCCAACGTAGTGTTTTACTAAGATTGAATTTCACCAACTAGCAAGTGATTTTTTGTTAACTTTTCGCCAAGTGTGATTACATTAGAAATATGAAGAGTGTAAATTTTATCTTAATTATGTATAATATTTGATCAATATTAGAAAGGATAAAACTTGAATTAAAACGATCATCTTTCTTGAGTGACAGAGATATATGATAGAAACTCTACGAATTATTCACGGAGTGTCAATGTATCTTAAAGATATGTGTAGGTCTTTAAAATGCAAAGCATCTTAAAGACCTACACATATCGTATATACAAGCAGCTATAAGCAACAAACTTCAGAGTTAAGAAGCATAATTAGCAAAGATTCGGTGAGAAATACGTCAGTTTCGTCACTGTCAACGTTTTTATCTGATAAACTGCAATATTATGAACATATCTCCTTAGCGTGTTTTCCATATTTTTCAGGCAGGTGACCATACCTGCACTAGTTTTCATAACATTTCAAACATGACAAATATTTCTTGTCCGTGTCCATGTCAGAGAACCAAGAAGCGTTGTGCAATTTTTTGATTGCAGAAAATCGCAACAAATGACATTTATCGACAAATGGACTCTGCAGAGAATGAAAAATGTTCGTCACGCCGAATAAAAATTTCGTGGTAAGGGCATTTCAAAAATGCGCAATTCGATGAAAAGTTAGCAGAAAGAAATGATCAGTTGATGACTTCAACTATTCATGAATCCGGTAATTCAAAGCAACAAGCATGTGAAACTCAAGGATATCAGGGATGCTTCCACAATTCGTATGGTCTATGGAGGAAATGAATGCGAATTGAATGCGCATGTTTGTTGCATTCAGGCTGCAATATACAGACTGTTATCAACATAATAAAGAAGGAATTTTGAAATGCACTGTCACAAAAGAAAAATAAGGAGTCCAGTATTTCACCACAAGAGAGAAAGATGTAGACCGGAGTGCATAAGTAACTCCCCCCCCCCCAAAAAAAAAGGATTTCTGCACGAATCCAATAGCACAAAAAGTATATATTGAATTCCTTTTGGAAAAGCGAAGAAATCATTTTGCCAATTTCCTGTCTAGTACTGTATTACCTATGCTGAATAATTAAGAAACGTTAAAACATTTACGTAGGGCCATCCATAAGAAAAACATACATCATCAAGAGTCTAAGCACTCCTGCTTCATGATAATACCAATCCACGTCCCCTACCTACCCAAAAGACAAAGAGTGATCTAGTTCGAAAACAGACACCTCGATTTCTGGGAAAGTGAGGATCTTTCATCCCCCTCCTTATAGTCCTTCTCTAACTCCCAGTAACTTCCATATTTAGATTACTGAAGAAGGGATTTGATTTCATAAGTAACAAAGAGATAAAACCGGATATACGCTAATGGTTTCTTGGACCAATGAGACATTATGCTAAATGCATGCTTTTCTGACCATTTACTTGAACTGCGTGATGAGAACAAGTCTTCAAGCGAAAAACCCTTCATATGGAAATATGAAACTCGCTAATTCATCTCCACTTAAAGTCCGTATAGCAGTTCTTCGCATTGTAGACGGAATTCAAATCCAAGGTTTTCCAACCAAAGAGCATATATCGCCACGTTCTCCCAACTGTGATACGGGGCCACAAGAATGGCATTAAAAATTCATTAGAAGATACAAATGACATTTTAAAAAATAATTAGCATGTTAATAGGTCTGAACATGTGTGGAGTAAAAGATTTTGAGATAGACATGTTGCATCAACTAAACGTATATATTCTATTTTTGTTTTGTTTTTTCAGTATTTATGTAATTATATTTTATAATTCAGTCAGATTTGTTATGACTGCATTTGAATCACGAATAACATAAGAAATAGACATTTCTCTAATTAAGTATCTGAAATATAGATCCTACGTGGCGTTGAAAGATGCTACAAAAAATATACCTGGAATATATGGACAATTCATTTGTGTCATTCTTCTATTCCAAATAGAAGAATGGCACAAATGGATTGAACAGTCAGGATGGGCAACGAAAACCTAAAATATATTCAAAGTACAGCCCAAATGGAGAAGATACTCAGATAAACTAATAAAAAGATTATAAAAGTTTGACGTCGGATCAAAACTAAGAAAAAGAAATAAAACGCACTTCCTAAAATATTCTTGCATCAAACCACCTTCAACTTTCTCAAATATGCACCGAAACCTCAGGTCAATCAGGTATGTTCCTCTCTTGGGAGAGGAAAAAAAAATGGGTTCGAATCCCGTGTACTACGCAAAGAACTTTTATAGCAGTTTTTTAATTGAAGGCGAACAAGCCGGTCTCATACAGCTGTTGCAGGATTTTTCTTCCAGCACAGGCAAACTGGCCAGAATAAGAGGCGTTAAAAGGCTTATGTCTGCTAACCGTCTCACGGCCTTCGTTTCTTAGGTAATTCCAACTAGCCCAACTCAGCAGTCAAATACTCTACGTGAAAACAGTACTTTTGCTCAGTGGAAGTATATCAACTATCACGTATGATTGTGATAGATGTGAATGTAGCAATCTTTAATGGTAGAACACATTTTTCCTAATCTCACTTTTTTTTTTCCTTGCGACAAAACTGATTTCGTTTCATAGTCATCACCGGTAAAACAGGAAGTTAGTGTTGCACTATTTATCATATCTTAAAATCTCACGTCAGTCATCTATTTAAAAACGATCGATCTCTGGCTGACCTCTGTGGATAAACGGATTTTACCTAAGCAATTGGGTGAACGACCGTCTGAAGATATCAATCGATTTAATTTAAGAAACTGGCGATAACATGGTAGTAACAAAGCCACCAAGACCATATGGAGGAGACTGCCAGCAAATTAAACTGAATAAGTAAACCGTCGTTTGAAAGCATATTCCCAAATAACTCTGCTCGTTTCTACATCACAGAGCTACCATTTTTTTAATGGTAGTATTCCTACAGCTGCACTAGATGTAAATTCTGGTCTTCCCAAAGTCTGGAATGACTGCAATCTCTTAGAAAGGTATTACAATTTAACAATTATAATGCGTAAACGTTTACGTTTAGCAGTAGTTTAATAACTTACAATGGTTATTCGATTCACATGAATAATTTAAATAATATTAAATTAATTTGAATACAATAATTATTTAATCTGGATTCGGGATTTCGTAGCTCGGCAGGTAAATTTTTCAGTAGAAGGTGAGTTAGTCGGTTTCACAAGAGAACGAACAGGTTTTTCACTTTCGTAAACTCAGTTTTTTTTTATCCTATAACAAAGACAAACCGGCCATAAAATACACGCAATTTACAGACACAGAAGATTGCAGATTTATTTAACCTTCCTATTATATCGTTGATTAGGTTTCTCTGACGCCGGGCTAGTTGAACACTATAGAGAGAGAGATCCTCCCCCTAAGTCTGATATATTAGGGAGATCATGAAGATCAGCAGATTCAGATACTGTATTATCACCTTCTGCCTTCAAAATATGTTAATTTCAGAATAATATCAACCAAATCCTAATGTAACAGCATCATCGTCATTACCTCACTAATGTTCCATTTATTAAACAAACAATAAAGAAGTTAATTAAGGATTCGTTTAATGGATTGTACCATAAAACTTACGAATGAATTCGTCTCAAGGAGAAATTATTTGAATTCGATTTTCAAAATTCTATTTTCTATAATTCTCCCCTATAATTCGCAAGCTCTTAAACTTTGATTATGTTCAATATTTTCGTAAATGACAAAGTCAAAAGCTACTGCATCGACAATTTACATATCGGGAAAACTTTATTTGTATAATGCTCAATTATTACTCTAGCATTCCACTAGTAAAATCTTGTACTGCTTATATTATACACAGTTCCCTGATACTAGCACATTTTTCGTTAAAAAAAAAAAGCCAATACATAAACAGTAAGCAACTTTTCTAAAATTACTTGGAAGTCTCAGATGAAAAAGCACTAAGAACAAAATCAAAGCGGAATCCAAAAATGACTCTTACTCGGAGAAGTTATAGATCACTCAAATTCTCCAAATAAGTCCCTCAAATTTTGTATTAATATAATTTTAAATTTGGATGATAGAAATCCATAATGTATCCTGATTTCAAAAAATTATCCGGTGATCCCCAGAAGTCTGTGGTTCTTAAATATAAGAACGTGTCAAGTGAAAGATGAGAGAGCCTCGTGCAATCGGGTGACATTTCGATCGGTAAGGAGGTTGTCTGTCCAAAGTGCAATGGCCTCCTCAGTGCTAAGCAAAATAATTGTACCTGAGAGAGGGCTATAAACATGACGATAGCAAATCATTCCATCCGAGTCGTTCATTACGTTAAAACGGGGAAAAAAAAAAAAGTATAAACAGTGGGAAGCCTGAAGATCTATAATTTCTGCCCTTCTACGATTATTTCATCCAGCATCAACAAACCGCTAGTAAACCAAATGTTGTTATATCCGAAACTTTTCTAGATTACGAAGTTCCAAAATTCCCCAGATGGTATAGCAATTGCTTAATAATTTGGTTAAGATGACAAAATTAGTTTGCAACCTGAATGTAAACGGCTTGAAAATGGACCCGGAAGTTGGCGATCTATAACATCTTACCTGTTTTCAATTTGCTGTCGTCAGCAAGCAGGATGTGGAATATAAGCATTGTCCGCAAAAGTACAAAACCTTGAAGCACAGAACACTTTCACCCAAAGGTCGCTACTTCCCGGCGCATCTGAATGCCGTTCTCCACATACATACGGTTTTCTGGAGTTATCGACGATTTCACGAGCGCACGCGCCAACGACTAGCGTCTGCGCCGTGAACCAAGGTTACATCGAAGCTCTCATGTCAGGAATGGAAGAAGAGTGGGCCACAAGTGAACAAGTACGAATAGTGATGGCACCACGCCCGGGTAAGCACTGATGCACAATAAATTAGAAGAAATGCTACAGAAGTACGTTAACTTCTTCTGGTACTTCAAGAGGTACAAGAAAATGTGATAAATACGAAATTACATAAAAATGAAATGTTGTTAACAACAGCCAGACAATAATTGTAGCACTTGTCTTAATACTTTACACCACAGTGAATTACAGAACTTCCTATGCATAATCTAGCGATGCAACGAAAGAAATGCTAACAATATTTCTCATGAAATCAGCAAGCAAAATGCGGCATGTACTCTTTACTTTCGGCAGGAACAGCAAACACTCAGCTAAGGAGGCAACTACTAGTCACTCCTTGTCCAGGGCGAAAAGCAATAACATGCCATATGTAATGTCACAATTGCAGATGTATAAATAATATAAAGCACAGAGTAAGAAAATAGCATTAATGCACATGACATAAAAATGGAATGTTAGTTTTCAAACTGAAAAAAAAATGAAATACTGTACTTAAAAAGCAAACAATTGTAATAAAGATTGAAAGCAAGATAGACGACGCATGGAAGAACAAAAGAGTTCAAAAAAAAAAAAAAACTTACGGGTGAATTCCATATGATGAGTCTCACTTAACTAGTTGTGACGCAGACTTAACTGTAACAATTTTATAATCACACACTTCCAACTGTAAATTACAAATACTGGAAATGAAAAACATAGTACACTGTTACCTTTTTGAGCATTTAGAAAACGAAACTGTTTTGGCAATTATTCTTTTGTGCAAGAACCAGCACGAGTAATCGTTCACAATAATTTTTAAATAATTATTTGAAATATTCAAAAATTAGTGTTACATAATCCTAATTTATTAGATCCTCCGTAGTTAGTCGGTACAGACGGCGCCCTTTGGTCGGAAAGACTGGGTTCGATTCCCATCCATGACATTAGGAACCTTTAGTTGGTCTCTTTCGATTAAATGTGAGTTAACCGGTCTCATACGGGGGTAAGGGTTTTTCTTCACCTGGAAACTCTGGTTTTTCGTCCCTCAGAGCAGGCAAACCGGCCTCGTGAACACACACACACACGAATCTACAGTCACGAATACTTGTCCTTACGGGATGCAGCAGATGAGTGACCAGCCGACTGTATTAATTCGTCGTAAACCTCTCATTAGGGGGAGGGGGTAAAAACTCTACCCGTCCTAATGGATGGATGAGAAGGGAAGGAAGAAAAAGAAGTGCGTTTCGCCTTAATCCTGACTTAAATTGTCCACTTTAAACAAAAAAGGAAAGTAGAACGACAAATTTTAATAAGCATCCAAAATATTGAAATTCACCAAAATCTCTATCCATAAAAATTCTATTATATGCGTATGTAGAGAGAGAGAGAGAGATTAAATGCGTACAAACAAACTTATGACTAATTCGGAATAAAGTTTGGAATCTAACGAAAATTCGGCAAAATCTGTCAGGTTGCGTTACAAGTTGTTTTTATGTATAATAACACCTTTGCAATATATTAGAAGACTGAATCATTACTGATTCATCATGATTACTAAGACTGATCCGTGGCGTGGAAAATCCCTCAGCCGATCATGCTTGCTCGATAACCTCGATAAAAATGAGTTTCCTGTAAGCAGACAATATAAACCAGAGATTTGGAACTCAGCAAGCAAATAATGAGCGTTTATATATATATATATATATATATATATATATATATATATATATATATATATATATATATTGGTTTTATGAAAAATATTGAATGACTAGAACCGAGATTTAATTAAAAAGGTTTTAATATAAACACACTACTAGTTTCGGCCTGTAACAGCCTTCTTCAGGTGACATTATAAAAGAAAAAACACTAAACATTGAGGGTTAAAAGACTATGAACATCATAGACAGTCTTTATACATAATTAGCATTAAAACGTTGTAGTTGTATTTGAAGCTGTTCTTTCATTTGTTGCATTGTTGGGAGAGTGCGTGTTTGCTGCATCACGTGAACGCCAGTACATGATTACAGCTGAATGACTATCCGGGAGGTTGTAGCTTAAGTTGTTATTTAGATGAACAGGATTGAAGATGATTTCTCTCGATTCCACAATTTTTCTCTCTATTTCGTCACTGCAACGGAAGATGTTTGTAGATTTTTCCCAGCAGACTTTGTGACTTTGGTTATTATCATTAGGATTAGCCGAGAAGAGGATATGACTTGATAATGCACTCGCTCGCTGTCTCTTGTAAGTAATGTCTCTCATGATGACAAGGTTTTGGGTGGCTAATTAAGGAACGGATCTTTGGAAGTGGAGTGAACAAGGTTCTGATATTGTATTTTCTGTCATCCATAACCTTCATGACGAGGCTTCTATTATCAATAATAAAAGAAACTTCAACAAGACACTAAAGAGGATTGGACTAAACATTAACAGGTTGGTCTTCTTAAAACGTTGCAAATTCCATGCTATCTTTCCTAAATTTATATGCTTTAAAGAAAACATAACAACTGAACGTGCGAAGAGAATCTATCATAAAGCTAAATTAGACCTACTGTCTGAAAGAATATCGGATACTAAACGCACTCTCGCTTTTTTTTTCAATAAAAAAAGAACCATAGCTGAAATACTGGAAGAATCTCTAGATAATGAAAGTTGGCATACCTTTAATACATACTGTGAATCTCAAGCAGCCAGAATACAATATAATAACAAAGTAAATCTTATAAGAAAATTTGAAACGTTAAAGAGATTACAAAATAATAGGAACTCAAAACCACACATCAATATTGACAAAGTCGTTATCAACAAATCCTCCTATATACTTTCAGATGTAGAACAAAGCATCCTTAGTAAAGGTCTAAACTTCATTCCTTCACCAAAATTAATACCAAAGGAAACACTACTTACAAAAATAGAAAGAGCTGCTTCTTTTCTCCCTCCACAAGATGCAAACCTTCTACGTATTGAATCAATCTTTATTATCAATAACGCAAAACCACCTGCAGACAACATTACTTCAACTGAACGCAAAGATATTAAAAGTTTAAAAAACAACAGAGATATAATCATCCTCCCTGCAGATAAAGGAAATGCAACAGTCATCATGAACTCCGAAGATTACAAGAATAAAATGATTGATTTACTACATAATGATACCTACTCAATACTTGAGAGAGATCCAACTCGTGAACTACAAACAACTTATTAAAAACAACAACTGAATTATCCCGAAACGTCCGTTTATCTCTTCGCTCTCTCCATCCGTTAATTCCTCGCATATATGGTGTTCCTAAAATCCATAAAGAGAACACCCCATTACGCCCCATTGTAGAAGGTATCGATTCTCCTACATACAATCTTTCAAAATACCTTGCCAAATACCTCAAAAGTTTTTCAGGGTAATCACCTTCCTTTATCAAGAACACTACAGAATCTGTTACATACATCAAGGATATTACAGTTGATGAAAATGACATCATGGCTAGCTTGGACATAACTTCTTTGTTCAGTAATGTCCCAACAGATGAAGTCCTAACATTACTCAAGGACAAGTTATCCAAAAAAATGTTAGCCTTGCTTACACATTGCATCAGGTCCGGTTACTTCAAATTTCAAGATAATATTTACAAACAAAATCATGGACTGGCTATGGGTAATCCTTTATCTCCTGTTCTTGCAAATATTTACTTAGAAGATTTTGAAACCAAAGCTATCTCTTCCTTTATTTTAACACCTAAAGTTTGGAAACGTTATGTGGATGATGTCTTCATTGTGTGGAGCCATGGACATGAATCCCTTATGGTTTTCCTCGAACATCTCAATAGCCGACATCAAAGTATTAAGTTTACTGCTGAGCTTGAAACGGATAATTCCTTGCCTTTTCTTGATGTCAAACTGACTCGCTCTTCTGCTGGTAAACTAAAAATATCGATATATAGAAAACCCACACATACCAACAGATATCTGCACAGTCAATCTCATCATTTCCCTCCTCATAAGCTTGGAATAATTTCCACCTTGGGACATAGAGCCCGTTCTCTTCTTGATGATCCAAATGAACTGCTTACAGAAATAAACCATCTGAAAACTTCTTTCGAAGTTAATGGATATTCCAAGAAAATCATTAACAAATTCATTCTTAATCCTCCCAGACATCACTCAGAAGAAACAAATAGATTCAAAAGCAATATATCTATTCCTTACATAAGTACTGTTTCACATAAATTAGCAAAAGTTCTAAAAAAATACAATATCAGAACCTTGTTCACTCCACTTCCAAAGATCCGTTCCTTAATTAGCCACCCAAAACCTTGTCATCATCAACTCAAATACCCTGGCGTATATAAAATATTATGTGACTGCGATATTCCTTATTTCGGGCAGACAGACAAATCTGTCGAAATGCGTATGGAAGAACACATGAGAGACATTACTTACAAGAGACAGCGAGCGAGTGCATTATCAAGTCATATCCTTTTCTCGGCTAATCCTAATGATAATAACCAAAGTCACAAAGTCTGCTGGGAAAAATCTACAAACATCTTCCGTTGCAGTGACGAAATAGAGAGAAAAATTGTGGAATCGAGAGAAATCATCTTCAATCCTGTTCATCTAAATAACAACTTAAGCTACAACCTCCCAGATAGTCATTCAGCTGTAATCATGTACTGGCGTTTACGTGATGCAGCAAGCACGCACTCTCCCAACAATGCAACAAATGAAAGAACAGCTTCAAATACAACTACAACGTTTTAATGCTAATTATGTATAAAGACTGTCTATGTTGTTCATAGTCTTTTAACCCTCAATGTTTAGTGTTTTTTTTTATTTTATAATGTCACCTGAAGAAGGCTGTTACAGGCCGAAACTAGTAGTGTGTTTATATTAAAACCTTTTTAATTAAATCTGTTCTAGTCATTCGATTTTTTTTCATAAAAAAAAAAAAAAAATATATATATATATATATATATATATAAGGAGACTTTAAAAAACTGTGTCTGCTGCTCTGGTTAATGCTGTTCGGAATTAAAAACCAAAGAAGCGAAGGCAATGTGTTCTTATCGGCATGCCGACATTTGCAGAATGAAAAATCCAAGTTGACAGAATGAAAATAAACGTCCGCATGCACTCAACTAACTCACCCTTCATATGAAATGTCCTTATAAAGGCTCTTCACGTTCTAGACGAGATTCGAACCCAATCAAATTCATGCAGACTGAACGTCGGCGGATCCTACTGTGAAACGATTTAAAAAAATTAATTTTAATTTTTCGGAATCGATAACAAGGTAATAACGAAGCAAAATAATTGTCTCCAACTCGCTCGCAAATAGCTGCTTGTGAGAGTTTAAAATTTAGTAGTTTATGCATTGAATTATGAATAACAATCCCAATTTGTTACACTATCCTCTTCATTAACTCGGTAAATATAAGAAGATGATTATTTATTTCTAAAATGCAATGACTTTAGCACAAATTTGCCACAAAGAAGAAAATAGAAATGTGTTATCTGCATTTCCTCAGATACAGTGAAGCGAGTCGCAATTTTTTTAATACATATGTAAAAAAACAGAAAATAATAACGATATAATTATAACAATTCAATTCATGTTACTGGCTATACTGAAATGAAATTCGCTCGTATCGCCTACGTACAATGTTAATTCAACATGGTAAGTTGCAATTATAGCAAAGGGAACTAAGATTGTTGGTCTGTCAGCTGCGTATGTTCTCAAGCCGGTTTTGCATGAGGAAGAACTTTCGTTTCTTGAATTCAAACAGAAAGAGAGAGAGATGAAAAGCTGTTGAAAAAAGACGGATATAAAATTTTTATCTTTCTTCCTTGTGAAGTTTAAAATCTAGGTCTTTACTATTAATTGTGCGGGACAGACTGGGTTTTATTTGCCCATACCTCAAGAGGCATCTTTTCTCCTCGGCATATTACTAATTAATTAAAGAAATAACATCCTTTCGACATCATTCTAACTACATACGTATTCCAAAAGAGAAGTGAACAACTAAAGTTGACCCATCTCATCACTTTTACCGGGAAATAACAGCATTTAACCATGGAGCCTATGTGTCAGAAATGTTTAAAGATTCTAAGCTAAAATACACTATAACAGTTAAAATGTTAAAGACTTAAAGTGAAACTTCTAAATGAATATTTCTTTCGTGATTTAGATAACTAACTTTTGAACAAGTCGTTTTTAGTGAGCTGCGCTCTTCAAAGGAGAATGTACAAAAACTTACTGATTGAACTGTAACGTAAATTAGCATATTTATACATATGTAAATTTAAGCATTCAAGAAGCCATCCAACTGATTCTTTGCTATTATACCAACACGTTCTTAGTAAGATAGAAGAAAGAAAAGTGTCAGCGTCTTTTTTTTTCTTCTTTTTTTTTCGACCAAGGATTCGTACCGAAGTTCCCGAGAAAAATATTTCTTCAAATTTGATTTAGAATAAGAACCAATTATACGTACCTTCATCCGAAGATGACAGCCGTTGTCATGAGGCTGTGACAGCAAATTTTCCTTCTCGAAAAATGGAGTTTTCTCCTTCATAATACAAGAAAAACTACCAGAGAATGCAGATAGTTAATATGCATAATAAACTCACCTTGCCTCGCGGTTTTATATGCTGTCGAATAATTCCAAAATCCACACATTACAACTGATATACTTGGCAAATATAATATGGAAATCTGTTTTGCAAAGAATAAACAAGAATTTCAAGCAGAGAGAATACTTGGCTCCGCCATGCCATGAATCATCTTCGTTTTTCTTGTTCAATTAATGATCACAGCATTTATTAAAAAAAAAAAAAAAATGTGGGGCAACAAATATTCATAACCAAAATTTCGGTAATATGGATAGTTGAAATCCAGCTACACACACACACACAAAAAAAAAAAAAAAAAAAAAAAAAATTACTACCTAACCATGAATGATGAAAGCTATGGCAGCGTTTCTCAAAGTTTTTTGGATCATGCCCCGCCTCAACGTCTCAAAGATTTTGATGCCCCGCCCCCTCTAGCATAACAGTCAGCTAAGTTCTGATAAAGTATAATATAAATATGTATAAATATGTATATGTACATTTTCTAATTGCCCCCCAAAATATTCAAATTGCCACCCTATGGGGCGTACGCCCCGCGTTGAGAAACACTAAGCTATGGCAAATAAAACCACGTAAACGACTTCAACAATAACTGACAGATCCAGAATACTTTCAAACAACGCTAATCCTCTTTAGGGTAATGCGAGTTCTTTCTATTTACTTCTAGATATTCCCCTCACCCTTAACTTTATTAGTTATTTCTGTATTTAGCAAATATCCACCATCTCATGTCAAACCTTTGCAGATTATCCCTCCATCTTTGCTCTTTGGCGTTCTTTCGTTTTCTTGGCCACTCAATGTTTATTTTTGTCAATCTTTCATCTGCTGCTTATATGGCAAGCCCAACTCTATTTGCATGCTTTATAATCTAATAATCTCTCTAATTGTTTATAATCTCTCCAGTTCCAATATTCCTAATTCTGTCCAGTTTTGTTATGTAGAGTATTCTTCAAGGGTCTTTGGGTCGCACGCAATATGTCTTCTTTTTTTTTTTTAATCCTCAGTTACTCTATTTCTAATGTTTTTTTTTTTTTTTTTTTTTTAATATTTTCTTCTGTATACATCCGATGAGGTCCTGGTACAAGGAAGAAACTAGAAACTAATCAGCCTAAAACAAGAAAGCCTAAAATTAGCCTTTAGGCTAATTTTAGGTTTTCTTAATTTATAAATGATTTATAAACCATCACAAGTATGTTTGCGTAGCCCTACATCCTGTGATAAGAACACTTCTCTGGCGGTTTCTAGAAGAGTATCGACAACTTTTTCGAAGTCCATGGTGATTTATCACATTTTGATTCAAGTTCTGACATTACACTGAACTGTGTGTAAAAAAAACTGGAAGACATTCATCACACAAGATATCCTATTTACCATATCAAGGTAAGGGCATAGCATAGTTCACAACAACAGTATAATGAACGTAAAAAAATAATAATAATAAATAAATAAAATAATAATAATAATTAAAAACGGAAGAGAAAAGTTAAAGATTATTCTCGCTTGGAAGAAATAACCTTTTCAGACTTATTCATTCTTTCTCTTGCGGTAAATCGTCAGATTTTTCTTCCTTTCAGCTTACTCATTACAGAGAAAGCGACTTTAGAATGCACCTAATTAAAAACAGACCTAAATTAATATCTTAGGCGATAATTAAACTCCACAGTTCGCATTCTTAGAGACAGAAAAGAATGCAAAGGATGGAGCGGGACAGGGACGGCAGTTCATGAAAATGAAATGGATTACACAAATTACGGGAAAGATGGATGTGCAAGGAAGAATTGAGAAATCGTCCAAAGTGGCAGCTAACACAGCGACTGATTCATGAAGACATGGCTTTCGATGTATCAGCTGTTGTTCTCACTGCCAGTTTGACTTAGATTAGGGGAGGGAAATCAAACTAGCAATGGAAATAATAGGCTATGATAGTCCTATCCAAGATGCAAAGAACATTTTAAAAGACCTTGCAACTATGGATTTAGTAATCGTCATAAGGCAAACAGCAGAGTTTTTCCAGCTGGAAAATCGACGCCTCTCTCTCTCTCTCACACACACACAAAAAAGCTATAACACCCACACGCCATCTCACATCTGTAGCTGTTTTAGCAAAACTCAAATCCAAATATAATTACGGTGTCGTGTATTCTTTGGCTGCTTTGCCTGTTCAGAGGGAAAAGGAGGGGGTCCAGGAGAAAATAGTATCACCCCTTAAAATAGTATAAAACCTACTAAATCTCAGTCGAAACGCGTCTAAAGATTCTTCAAGTTCTAGACGCGATGCGAACTCTGGTCTTTCCAACCAAATTGCGATGTATTCGTGACTATGAGGGCGTAGCATCTATTAAGAAATAGCTGTTAACACTCTGTCATAAGAGTGATAACTTTCGCTGGGCTTCAATCACTAATAAAAATAAGTCATTCTTGCAGAACAGGTGTAAAGGTATACATATTCTAGTCTCGCTAAATAAAGCCTGAATATTATTAACTGATTCAATGCCATTTCGGTTAAACAATGATTATTACACTAATGCAATAGATACTTATAAGCAACTTCTTAATTAAATCAATAACTTAAGAGAACTCGAGATATCTAAAATAACATATTCAAAGGAAATATAATGGTTTTAATATGCTATGTTTTTGTGAGTTCTTAAGCATTTTACAACTGTAAATGCGTGAATTCACGTGTTCACATCAGAAATAGTGATTCTGCTCTCACTGTTAGCAGATTTATTACTACTGTATCACTAGGAATTGATTATAATAAATATCAGCTTCGTCCTTTTTCGCTTACTTAGCTAGTTGTTCAGTTGGTGCAATACAGTGCTTCTCAGTTAGGAATCCAAAATAGATAAGAGAGAGAGAGAGAGAGAGAGAGAGAGAGAGTAATTTTGATAATTCATTTCTACTGTCAGAATGAGCCTCTGTAGCTCAGTTGGTACAGACGAAGCCCTTTGGGTCAAAAAGACCTGGGTCAATTCCTGTCCAAGGCGCGAGGTTCCTTCATCTGGTCTCTTTCGATTAAAGGTGAGTTAGCCGGTCTCATACGTAAGTAGGAGTTTTTTTCACCCGGAAACTCGGATTTTTCGTCCCTCCCCCAGAAAAGGCAAACCGGCACCGTGAACATACACACATTACAGACATAAAAATACACCCCCCCCCCACCCCAAGCTCGGCAACAAGCCGGTTGGAATTGCTTAAAAGTAGCTGTATGTAATATGTAGAAGACCTTGCACCTGCGGGATAAACACGCTAGAAAGAAGATTTCTAGCGTTAGAACGCACTGCTCCACGATGAAGCGAATCATTCCAGCTAGCATGACGAATGAAAAAATAAGATTTACTCTTGACAAAAACAGCTGGAATAGACTGATATTATCCTTGTGTTGTAGACGACTTACTACAACATCATTTTAAAGGCTTCTCAAAGATGGATTTAGCTATCCTCATAAGGGAAGCGGCAGGGTTTTCTCAGCGGGAAAATCGACGTTTCGATCAGTGACATGTGTGGGGAGAGGGGGGGGGTAATGGTTGAGAAAGAACTCTATAGACATTTTTCTTGAAGAGCTGAAAGTTGTAGTTGTAAGGAAACACATTATGAGAAATATTTTTCTGGGGACATAGGCAGATTGCGTAAATGAAGATGAGGAGAAGCAGATTCGATGTCTTTGCAGTTGTAATGAAATCGGATGTTGAGCAGCTGCTGCTCTTGTTTTAACAGGTCCAACAGCTGAGGAATATGTTTGCCAGTTCACTGGAGAGCAGTAACCATAGACAGGTTCTATTTCAAATAATTGTTTTAATACGTTCAATTACCCGCACAATCAATATTATGAACACAGCTTCAAATACTATAGGAATCCGATACATCATAAATTTAAAAAAAAATAAAAACGAGTACTATAGAAATGAATTCCTAAAATGCCAAGGAAACCCCAGAAAACAATGGAAGTGTGTGAATAAATTAATCGGTAAAGATACACACAAACAAAACCTCCCCATACTTAAAGATATCGATAGGAATAGAGAAAATGGAGAGAGGGGATTAGCTGAAGAATTCAATAACCATTTTGCCACAGTCAGTGAAAGCATTCTGAAAAATGCTAAACCCACACCTCAGAATTGCACTCTCAAGAGACTTGATAACTCCATATATCTTTTTCCCACTTATGAAAAAGAAATCAAAAATGTTATAGCTAGCCTAAAAACAACCAAAACTTCAGGATACGATGGTATTAACACAAACATTGTGAAAGAAAGCCAAATGTACATCATAGAATCCCCAATGTACATTTTTAACTTATCGCTGATGACAGGCACGTTTCCATCAGATTTTAAGAAAGCCGTAATTGTACCTATTTACAAAAAAGGGAAACAAAAATAACTTGAAAAATTACAGACCGATCTCCCTTCTAGCGGTCTTTTCGAAAATATCAGAGAATTGATAAAAATTAGACTTGTGAAATTTTTGGACAAAAACAACTTCTTTTCAAAGAATCAATTTGGGTTCAGGCAAAAGTTTAGCACAGAACATGCTTTACTAAACTTCATAAACACGGTTTATACCTCCCTTGACGAACATAAACTAACATTAGCAGTATTTCTAGATATACACAAAGCTTTTGACTCTGTATTACATGAAATTTTAATTAAAAAAATTAGAAGTCACAGGAATACGAGATACTGCCCTAAACTGGTTCAAAAATTACTTAAATGCCAGATCACAAATTGTAAAAATAAACAACAGCTATAGCAGCTCCAAAACAGTAGACTGCGGTATACCACAAGGATCTATCTGTCCTGGAACTAATTTTATTTAATATTAACGAGTATATCAATGGCTTCTGCAATCTTAAACTAAACAGTAAAATAAATACTTTTGCAGATGATACAGTACTAATTTTCTCTACAGACACAGCCGGAAAAATGAAAACCATCGTAATGGTGATCTTTTGAAAGTAACAAATTGGTTCCAATCAAACTAACTCAGTCTGAATGTCTCAAAAACTAAATATGTAAATTTTAACTTGCGAAATACAACTGGCAAAATGAACTTCACTGCACAATTAATTTTGCATAATTGGAATTGCAGGACAAATTCAAATTGCAACTGCGAGAAAATAGAAAAAGCCAGTGTAATAACTTACTTGGGATTAAAAATTGATAGTAATTTAAGCTGGAAACCGCATATCACCGATGTAGTAAATAAAGTAAGGATTATGTTAAATAGACTTTACTACCTAAAAAGATTCTTAAATTTAAATATGCTAAAAATATCATATTCTGCCTGGATTCAAAGCACACTACAACATGGTATATTAAGTTGGGGTATATGGTATATAAAGTAATTAAAATCTTAACTAGAAACAGATATAAGGATACTGCAATGTGTAATAAATACACATACTAAACATACTATCCCGTATATATTTATACGTCTATTATTCATAAAAAAAAACAACGAATACGTAAATATCAAACAAGATACTTTCTTTATTAGACATAAGGGCTAAAAATATTTAGTTTCAAAAGCAAATAAAGAAGCAATACACAAACATTATACTTATTTAGCGCCAAAAGTATTCAACACACTACCTTTAACAATAAGAAATGAAACTAACCCAAACAAATATAAAACTCTAATCAAAGAGTATTTATTTTCCCAAAGAAATGAGGAAGCTCTGTTCAAAATAATTGTATAAATTATTGGTTTTTAGCATATTTGTATTCAAAGAGCCAGTCGTATGTGTAAAACGTAAAATTTAAATGCTATTTAACTGCTTTGTTTTATTTTGTTTCTAATTAATTGTATGCAACTTTCTCTGTATGATGAAATTTTATTTTATCTGCTATTTTATTATGTAATTATATTATAATAATATGTAATATGTATATTATATGAATGTACATATGTGTATATAATGAAAATGAATTACATAAATTTTTGTAAATTTATGCATATCGTAACCTGGATGAGCTGTTGCTCTTAGGTTACGCATATGACTGTTCAACATATTGTACTATTATAGGAAGCTTATAAATAAAATCCGTAATAATAATAAAAAAAATTTTTAAATTATTATAAAAATAATTTTCGAAAAATAATAAAGCAAACTATTATTAGTTCTATTTGATATTATTATCTTTGATATCGGAAAAATCTGTATGGTTTGGAATTCAAAAATAAAACGAATAATAATATTCAAATGTGATTACTTGAAATACAGTTGATAAAGCAGAAGACTTCAATTAGAGAGCAGCATTTAATACCTAATCAATTCTTTGTAAGGAGAAGGAAGTATTTGCGGGATTAGCTACTAACAGTTAGCACATTAATTTGATTAAGGAACTTCCATTAAGGAATCTGATAAAGAATCCAAATACGCTTGGTGCTATAAACTGGAACCGAAACAACTAAGACAAAGTGACGCCATTACATCTTTGGGGAAGGAAAATCTTCGTCAAACACTGAGAAACATCAAGGCAATGCTGGTTACTCTGGATGTATTTTCTCAGGTACATTGTTGTGCAATGCGCGGTCAAAACGACAGCAACAGAGCAACTGCCTCAAAGTACCATCTGCACTTGCAAGGGCGTAGCAGACAGATATACTTATTCAACCCTGTTAATGAGAATGCAAGTATCAGCACAATGAAATTTATCACGAGGATTCCGAACCATTGGAACTGGGAAATAAAGAAGCATGAACTCAATTCAATACGAGGATTCCGCCCCAAAAAAGAAATTCGAAAAGTTACTGATAGGGGAAATCTGGCACTGTTGTGGTCAAGGAAGCCCAAAATTTGTATAAAATGAAACTGAACACCTGTTTTCATAAGAGCTATAAAGTAAAAGGAAAACTTCACAAACACATTCTATTGACAGTCATGTTCAGCATGCGCCTCACTTTAGCTTATCGCGCGTTGCTTGTAAAGTAATGTTACCTTAAGTAGTACAATGCATCAGCCACTCTTCGCGATTTTAGAACCCGCCAGAACTTGCGTCAAGGTCCTCTTTTCAGCAAACGTAGTTCAATCGATGATTCGGAAGCTTGAAGAAACAGGACCTTTGGAAGTTCGACCTGGCAGAGGATGGAAACCAGTGCCACCACAGGTAATTGAGGAAGTTGCCACGGCGACTGTCAACGAGTGACAAGAAAATGTTGCTAAATTATGATAAGCCACTGACATGTGCTCTGACATTTCTGGTCAGATTGGAAGTCGATGATTGCCTTGGAAAATTCTGTGGGGAGATGAGATGCATTTTATCTATACCAGACTGTTAACACCCAAAATTGCCGAATTTGGGCTTCCGAATCACCCCCCATGCGTTCCAGGAACTTCCATTACATTCACCGAAAATTACCGTTTGGTGTGACTTCGCAGCAGATTTTATAATAAAGTCTTTCTTTTTTTGAGGACATCTCTGACAGGACCAGTAATTTGTAAAATATCGCGATATGCTGAACAGTTTCGTCATTCTGCAACTTCAGCAATGACGATGTCTAGAGAAGACTATTTTTATACAGGATGGGGCACCTCTCCGCATTGCACGATCGGCACAGCAGCTGCTACAGCTTCACTTCACAGAAAAAAGGGTGATTAGTAGCTATAATAAATTTAGTTTAATCCTTTATCCAAGTGTGTGCAAACAAAGTTTGCGCCTGAAAGTATCTTCAGGACTGGGGTAGAGTGGTACAATACCGGGCAACTCCTTGCAAAGGTGGAGCAAGATACCAACACACCTATCTCAGTGTCTCCCATAATGCAAAACACATCTCCTTGCGGGTATGTATAATGTTATGCATTAAGAGAGGGGCCACTACCCAGACTAGTTTCGACCTTTATTGAGGTCTCTTCAGTGGGAGCCAGGCCCAAGTGGAGATACCAAACGGTGTGCCACCTTTTTATTAAATTACTCTGGATTTAGAGAAAGATGTTGAAAGTTTATTTTTCACTTGGTTCATACTATAATAAATTTAGTTT
This sequence comes from Typopeltis vanoorti, assembly GCF_054136105.1. Taxonomy (NCBI): domain Eukaryota; kingdom Metazoa; phylum Arthropoda; class Arachnida; order Uropygi; family Thelyphonidae; genus Typopeltis; species Typopeltis vanoorti. The sequence continues at coordinate 49,351,863 of NC_143554.1, forward strand.
AATCCTTTATCCAAGTGTGTGCAAACAAAGTTTGCGCCTGAAAGTATCTTCAGGACTGGGGTAAAGTGGTACAACACCGGGAAACTGCTTGCAAAGGTGGAGCAAGCTACCAACACACCTATCTCAGTATCTCCCATAATGCAAAACACATCTCCTTGCGGATATGTATAATGCGGATTGTTTGCACACACTTGGATAAAGGATTAAACTAAATTTATTATAGTCTGACCAAGTGAAAAATAAACTTTCAACATCAAGTGATTAGTAGCTGATTTCCAGTTGCATAGCCATCTCGCTCCACTGACATTACTTAAATAAAGCGATTTCTGGTTGTGGAGTTACCTGAAGGCCAAATGCTATCGAGGTGGTGTCTCGAACTTGGCAGCCATAAAGAATTGCTGTGTCCAGGATGCTATTTCTGGACCACGAGAATGGTGGCCACATTGAAGCAGGTATACTTTCGCATGGGTGAACTCAATCTGCTTGAGTTGTGCATTAGGGTTCTGACAACTCATAAAGTGCAACTTATAAAGGGTAGAAACCTCATCTCATTCAAAAGCGATATAGTTTAATAATTGATATATCATGATTTTTCTTGTGCGTAATTAAAAATAATAATAAAAAATAAATAAAATACGCGATTGACTGTTCAATCCTACATATGTCGTATCAAGAAATATTCATTTGAATGCAGTGTAAAAGCAGGTGAAAAGAAAAAAAAAGTTATTGACAACCATACTCCAAGGCATGATTACAAATTTGAAGTCTTCGTTTCCCAAATTTTCCCAATTTTTTAATGATCGCGATCCAGCAAAAATTATCGAATATGATATTAAACAACTAGAAATACCACTTGCTCAATAAAGGATAAAAAAAGACAGAGAACTAACCAGCAACTCTAACACCTCTATAAATCGGTGTGATGCTAATCTATAGAGGAAAAGACAGAACCTTGATGTCCACATTATCTTCAAGTCTCTTCTGTTCTCACTTCCGCTACTCGTAGCCTCAGGGTAGTTGGTAACACTCATCTCCCGCCTCCCGTGGTAGAGATAATGAAAAAATCATGTCGCCATTACCACGTGCTGCCATCGATCTCCGCCTCCAGCTGTTGGGGCTCAATTATCGGCGGCACGAACAGAATGGGCAAGTGCGTGAGCAGACAGCTCACGTGGAGTAACAATGGGCAATCAGGTGAAGCACTAATAGGAGAGGATGACCGGAATATGACCATGATGACGGGGAGAGGGAAGTAAAAGTACTTAAAGAGGTAAAGGATCTTCATACTTCCCTGAAAGTCTAAGTAAATGACAAATATTTGATTAGAGACTTGCAAAGTTCGGGTTTGTCAATATAAAATGAACGGTTATTCTGATTGTAAATAATATTTTGATACTATTTTAATGAGATTTATCAATGGCAATTAACACTTTTAAACATTAAGAATGCTTTTGCTCTGAAATGTTACGTCTCACTCTTTGATCTTGCAATAACCTACGGTTTTCAATATAGCTCATAGCTCATCTCTTTATAATGTTAAAGAATCGAAAAGGGCAAAAATTCTTCTAAAACTCTACTCATGCATACAAACAAGCACACTGGAGAATATGAATGAAACGTTTGTATCACATTCTGAATATTTCACTGTCTAAAATACAGGAATTAATATTACACAAATATGAATACTACTCTAATCCTTTTTCATAAAATTTCGCACAACTCTCAACTACCACCCATCCTTCTCATCTGTCTGAACATCTATATGAAAAAATGCTATCAAGATAGTTTATGGCCACTCTTACATTTGGGGGGGGGGGGGGGGGGAGATATACGAATGCAAACTGCAAATTACGAACATAATGTGTTCGGCGAAATGTTCGCAAGATGAATTAAAATTTTTTGATAACATATATTGTTAACTTTGGTTATCCGTTTCTGAAATAACTCTAAACAAAGATAGTAAAAATGCATAATTAGAAAATAATAAATTTATTCAGAATCCTGTGAACCAGACACAAATAATGAGCACAGTTATCTCCAATAGCAAGTTTATTGTAGGTGGTTTTATTTTTTATTTTTCCAACAACGGCCAATATTTTTGAGTCTTTCTAAGATATCTTTCCAAAAGTCTTCAGCTTAGAGTTTTATCTGCATTAAGCAGGTGGTACTAAGAGGCAAAAATACCACTTTTATATTTGGATATCAGTCGGTTAATGTGGTAGGACGAATATCCTGTCATGAACAGCACCTTTTTCCTGAAAGGGTCGGTTTGTTAACATTTAAACATTTGACGAGAAGAAAAGAAACTCGGCGACAAATCTTTGCCTAAATTATGATCAGTACCTGCTGACTTACCAGATGATGAAAAATTTCCAACGTTTATCCTTTTCTTGAATCTAGCAAAAACCACACAGCACTGTCCCTAAAATCCGGAGAACAGTCTGTTATTTCTCCAATGCTTATTTTTTAACGTCTTGAAAAGGACTTTTAACTTTATCTTAAATCAAGTCGATATTCAGAAGTTTTTTTCCTGTTTGCGTTCCGAATTCAGATTGTTAAACGGCATTTCGTTATTTTAAAAATAACTACCGACTGAATAGAGACTGCATTTGTGAGGATAATCACAATTCGTCATTTTCAAATCTTAATTATGTCCATTTTTAATTTCTGCTGAAATCAGTCTGATTTTTATCACTTTTTGCACTTTCGCAATTACAATGTTTAAATAAAATGATTTCCCGTATTTCAAGAGTAACAGAAACTTGCACAGTATCGTATATGTAAACGCACACAACATTAACATTTATCATGTTCAACAACTGAAGAATAATTAATACGACACAGATACGTGAACTTGCGCGCCGTAAAATATTCGTAAGCGGGGGAAGAAGAGAAGAATCTGAAACTTCGCTACAAATAAACTTGGCCAGAGGATTTGCAAATTGTTTTCTTCCTGAAAATATTGAAGTTGGTTGTTTTTTTTTTTCCCCCTAAACTCATCCAAGAATGATCAGGGATTTCTAGTAACACCAAAAGTTATAAGAAATACGTGCATACCGGAAGTCTAAATTGACGATTATGTACTTTAATACATATTGCCTTAAAACTTCAAATTAATTTCGTGAAAATGGGTCAACAAATGTCTATTCGACTTTCATTTATTTGATATGTATGTTTATTGGAGAGAGGGATCTGTGTGCAAATATCTTTAAGCATTTCTCCTTCTCCTGCCCAGAAAGTGTTCGTCGTTCCTTACTCCTAGGTCGGCTGATCTATGTGAAAATGAAGGAAGCGCATTTCTGTAACAGGCTGGAGTAGATTTTAATATGTACAGACTTATCAAAATATTCTGCAGACTTGGCCATATTTAAAGACTGTTTCTGAAAATGCTTCAAAAAATAAAATATGTTCTTTCAAAAATTCAGATTAAAAATTAACTATATGTTGCAGAAGATTTTGAGACAATTTTTTGTAAAACATTTCTTAAAACATTTTCTGAAACAGAACAATCAAAATATTAATCTAGTGCTTTTATTTAGAGACTAATAAAATTCTGTTCTGTTCGATTGTTGCGTCGCAGATAGGAAGAAATTTAAATTAAGATAATTGAAACCACACTTGATATTCGTTTTTTCCGTTTTAAGAAAAACTTTCATAGAGCATAACTTAAAATAAGAACAGCATGGGGTAATTTCCCTACTATTCCTATTTTAAGTTACAATTACTATTACATGAATCAACGAATTCGAACCCCCCACGCACGCACACAAAACCGGTACAAAACGCAACGAGGTGATGTTTTAGGTGAGAGTTCGTAACAATACCTGATCATCTATTACATTCGTTCTGGTATTCGGCCCGTCTCTGCGCATATGACAAACCAAGTCATATGCGCAGAGTATTTGGTGAAATTTGGTCACTGGAATATTCACTATTAACTTACAATAAAACTATCGCTCATCCGGAAAAAAGAAGCAAGAAAGAAGGATGAAAATAAAATAGAAATACTTTATGGCAACAGCGAAATATATAAATACTTCTACTTTTCCGAAGTAAATATCAATATATTATTTTAACTTCTAGAAATTCTGCTAGATGTTTAGCAAACTTAAAATCTCGATCAAGATCGTTCTGTTTGGTTTCAATGATTACTTAACTTCCAATTCTGGAAATTCAAAATATGAACCTGATTTCTCCTCTGCTTCTGTTTGTTCAGGTTCATCCTATTCCTCTAGTAACTAACTGTATGGAGATATCAATTATTAAAGTATGAAAATTTTATTACTGTGACAAAATGGCCCTGGCCTAATAGCAGATGTCACGTTTGGATACGCATTCCCCAGTCTGCTTGGCCATTCCGTTCGGTTAGTTAAGCGAATGGAGAAACTATTACATGATCCTTTATTGTCTTCAAATCTGCAGAGAATTCCTGTCTAAACGCGTTTGCAGGACAGTGACTCGATATCAACACATGTAGAGAAGCTAGTTATAATCACTTTATTTAAATTAAGCATCAGAATATAAACAAGAATATTCAATACGGTGACTATAAAATATTGCATTGAGCAATACCATCTATCCATAATAACCTAATAAAAATTAAATGGCACGTTACTCAAAAATTCTTGCATATGAGAAAAATTTTATAGTAATTCCCAAATTCAGCTTTAAAAAATAATAATAGGACATTTAGAGCCCCCCCCCCCCCTTTAAGACTAGCCTTATCCTAGAATTATGGTTATGAAAGTCAATCTGATTATGAAAGCCACGGATTATTTTTTTTCCAAGAAACAAATTCACAATCCGTAAAAAAATACTGCGTACTTTTAATTAACAAAACACGGTCCTCAAAAAATAAGCTTTTTAGAGCATATTAGAAAATTGTCCTTCTGCTAAGAAAACACAACAGATCTCGTAAATGTATTTTATTTATCAGACCAAATTCCTTTTAAAAATGTGCAACTGTTGCTGTTAAACAAATGCATTTTCTCAATTTTTTTTCAAACTAACTGTAGGTTTACAATTTCATTCTGGAACTAAGGGAGAATTTTTCCCCCCTCATCTCTATATGCTTTATATGCAGAGCATACAGAGATGGGCGATTTATCAAATGATAAGTAGTATTATTTATGTTTATTATTAAGAGTTAATTCTTGACTTGTGGGGGAAACATTCCTATAGATTTTTGGGTTAATATTAAAATAGTATCAAGAGAAATGTATAAACGGTGTCATTTTTTGAGCTCTGTATATTTATTCGTACAGTTAAAACCTATTTATAAATAGAAAAGATTTATCTTTCTCCTGGCTGGATGTAAAGGAGAAACAAACATCTCAATAGCCCACGGAACACTCGTAACTCAGGTATACACTCTGGACTTAACATATTTTTCACCATTTAAGTGCACAGAGCAAAACGCACTTCTTTACAACACATTCCAGGCTTCCTCCCTCGCCCCACCCCCACTCCTCTAGCGGGAAGTTTCCGGAAGCCATGAAGAAAGCATGCACTAGCGACCGAACCCCCACTCATCTCAAAACGTCATTGTATGAACAAAGGTGCGCTAAAAAGATAGAACGTAAAAATAGTGTTCAAATTTATAGTTCTTTTACTAGAGAAACATGCAGCATCTCCAAGACCAGTGGAGGCGTTCATGTTTACTCCATCACTTCTCTAGATGGCACAAAACCAATGGTCTCTCCAAGAATAACATCGGATTCCCGCTTTCGTCGAGAGGCTTCAGAGGGCCAGATGTTCATCATATGCCACATTTTAGGTTTACCTTCTTATCTAAACAGACTTTCGACAAAGTAGGATAAGCGAATGTACAATCAAAAATCATTTACGATTAAATATCGACACTTTGTGCATTACCTTTATAGTTGTATAACATTCAGACAACTATAAATAGCAAAAAAAAAAAAAAAAGATAGAAAGAAAAATAAAAGAAAAAAAATCAACAAGGAATTCATTCACTGGTTATTTGTTTTATTCCACAGTTGTTTTTCCCCAAGTTTTACTATAATAATTAATTTTAAATTTTAGAAAACCAATCCAAATTGCCCTTTGTAACTTGCACTGTGCTCCAGTTTTATCAACAGCGTGCTGATAAAGAAAAGGCTATGGCAGTAAATGAGAGTTGAATGTATTAAACCTGACAAAGCAGGATATAAGCGGGTATTCTATTCTCGATTCTTGAAGTCACAAACAATTACATGGCATCATATATGAAGTTTTTATCGCATTATTACCTAAAAAATTTTATTGCAGTCATTATTTCTTTAAAAAAATTAGTGATTTAAGTATTTTAGCCAGCTTAGTCATATTTAGTCAATTTTAGTCAACTTGCATGTAGAACAATCACGGTTGGAGGAGATCTGTCGAAATTTGGTTATAGTTGACAATCTGAAAAGTCACAGCCTGTGACATTTCAATTGCGACTTAAACTCGCCAAATTAACTCAGATACAGCAGGTGGCATGCCATTTATATTACAATTCCATACTTATCTGTATGGAATTGTAATATAAATTATTACTGTATTACTTATCATAAAATATCATACTATACTGATATTTTATGAGATAGTTTTCTTCAATGCGTAATCGCCATCATCCTGTCACGACACTGGAAATAGGATTTGTTTTGCTCTCATAACACATCTTTACATCTACCGTGGCCACGGGAGAATCTACTGACTGCAAAACGTCTCGAAATTATATATTGTAATAACTCTGCTCTTGTGTAACCGACTTTAATACAATTTTGGGTTCAAAATTCACAGAAGAAGCTGTAAATGGGGATCAATTTTCTATTAGCAAAACGATTCGAATGGATGGAATTTAATGAAATTTAGTATTTCAGTTCTCTATTAAAATTTGTAAAATCGTTTAAATTTTGGTTTCAATGGGACAATCTCTAGTGGCAAAATTAGGCAAAAGAAAATTATATGTGAAAAGTGCAAGAGCTCAAAACAGAAATCTCACAAAGTGCAATAACTATTATTATGTTCATTGGATTTTTATTTAAAATTTTAATATTTAAAATATGGAATATAAATATAAAATACAGAACCCAGAGAATCGAGAGTGATTACTGACCGTTGTTTATATATATATATATATATATATATATATATACACAATGCTTGGAAAGAAGTCAACGGACATGGTGTGAGAAAAAAACAGCTCACGGCGCCCACCTTAATAACTTAGGACCTCCTTTCCACAAGCACACGATAGCGGTCAATAGGAATTTTGGACTATTCTTCCTGCAGGGACTGAATTGGTGTGAGACGGGGGTCCCTTGACCTCACCTGGCGCTCTAGTTCATCCAAAAGATATTCAATAGAGTTGAGATCGGGCAATGTGGAGGCCAGTCAAGTGTGGTGACGTTTGTGTTCACGCAGTTACAGCAGCAGCATTATGACACCTTGCATTGTCTGAATTTCATAGTCTGGGTTATGCAATCTGGTAAGAGACGTTCGCCAGGCATGGCATCCGCCACACACGTACGTCTACTTGGTGCAGACGTACGGGTGTAATGTGATTCGTCGCTCCATAACATATCCTTCCAAGCTTCCAGGTGCCACTGTACATGCACTTCGCAACACCGAAGACAGAACTGCATGTTGGTCAGGTACTACCATGAAAACTCATGTTGTGACTCTCTGTTCTGAATGTTCTGTTCTTTATGTACAGATTTGTGTTCCAGTCGATGTGTAGAACTCCGCATTCAATGTGTCAGCCGACAAATGGTGGTTTTTAGATATTATTCTTCGTAGCACCCGACGGTCAAGTTCGGTGAATGTGTGGTGGGTGTGCACTAGGGATAGCACTTGACTCCCTGCGCTTCCATTTCAGTATGTTATCACTGACTGTTGACCTAGGATGGCCCAATTTGTCAACAATTTGCCGAACAGATAGGCCTGTAACATGGCATCGATCAAAACGCGTCAGTTTCCTTCTCGTAGCCATTTCACCTGGACGCAGTTGCACTGACTTAGGAACATCAAATTTATACTTCCTCCAATTTATATTGGCTACAAATAAGTTACATGGCACGATGCACCTTGCCCATTTTGGAGGGGGTCCCTTAACTTCTTTCCAAGCAGTATATATAAACAACGGTCACTAAGCATTTTCGATCCTCTAGGTTCCGTATTTTCATTTTATATTCAGTATGGGGGCAAGTATGTAAATCTATCTTTCAATTCACAACTCACAACTTTTGTGAAGTTTTCTGGGGAAAAAAAAAAAAAAAACTGGGCTTATTTTGCAAATTTGTAAGAAGTGTGTATAAAATCTACTCGCCTTCCTGATTCAGTAACCGGGAATCCTTAAATCTTTCCCAGCATTAACTTCACTTTACCGATGAATGATTTATATAGTAGAATTTTTGTTGAATTTCGTTTGTCAATATCACTCAAGGAAATTTAAATGGTCACAGTGTCACTTCTTTTACAGATGCAATAAAACAAGCTTCGGAAAAAAACATCTTAATAGAATTACATATCTTTGGAAAATACCGAAAATTGTTTCTTAGAAAATATACTATTATGTATGCGTCTCTAGTTTTTATAAGATAATTTTCCGCCAGTTTTTTCAACAGCGTTTAGTAAATTTCTTAATCACAGCAGAATTCGTTATATAAAGGTCAGAAAAAACCATCTTTATAACGAAACTAAATATAGCAAAGTTTACATCCTGCTTATCCTTCAAGTATAAGCATCAGCAAATATTAAAATCCACCGAAAATTAAAAATAGCAATCCTACAAAATGCTAAACGTGACTGCTAACGAGTGAATTAAGGGGTGGTACGGAGTCAAACGCAAATAAATAAATAAATAAATGAGACACTCATCTACGAAAGGTTGTGTCTGAGTAAGTAGCCGGGGTGGGGTGGGGGGGGGGGGAGAATTCCAGCAGCTGATCTGTAATTGCAGTTAAAAAAAATTATTTTGTTGTAAAACAGCTACAATCATTAGTCGCAAGCATCAAGGAGTATGAGAATATATTGTGCGAAAATAATAAGAAGATTCGCGATAAGCTGTGTTTCTTCTTACTTGTCAAAAAGTTTTCCGATCGAGCCCTGTTTCGTTGAGATATTGGGCCAATAGTATGCGTAAAATTTGCTAAAACGTTTCTGAACTAGTAATAAACCCTTTTGTCAATGTAATTTAATAAAATTGGATATTTAGGACTATCAACTAAAATTTGATGTGATATTTCAATGTTGGTTTAATTATTATTTTTATTATTATATAACCTCTAGACAGTCCAAAGACTCATCGAAGGAGGACACCAACTCCATTTCCATCACTCAATCCACCAACTACATTCATCATCTACACCAACGCCATCTACCGCCGACCACCACCACTTCACAGACAATCACAAACATTCATGCCCACGGCGGGATTCGATCCCGCAGCCTTTATTAGCTGGAGAGTGGATACGCTAACCACTCAGCCAACCAGGCCGGGTAATCGGACCACTTTAGTGGCAAAACGAAGTAATCTATCAACACTTACCAACAAGGAATGATTGTGCACGTTTAAAACAATAATATTCACGTACTGTGATGTCATTCGTTATCAAAAATTAAAGACAGTCGTTTCTGCCATATAAGCTCTTGATGAATATGTTACCGGCAAAGTGTGAAAAGCAGGCATTCTATAGAATGCCTAGGCGATTTTTGGCAACGTATGAAATGTCTTGTTTTTTTTTAATATTTTACATACTTTTCCTAGGTATTGTATAGAATGACAAATACTATTTCGGATATGTTTTCATTTTGAAGTTTTAAATTTTGCCGCCATTGGAGGTTAGGTTAGGTTTTGAAGTTTTAAAATTTGCTGCCATGGGATGGTTAGGTTAGGTTAGGTTAGGTTACGTGCTGGCAGTTGTTATGAATGTGTATTTAAAACTTCAAAACCTTACCTAATAAGTTCCAAGTTGGTTGTGACAAACTTGGAACTTATTAGGTAAGGTTTTGAAGTTTTAAATTTTGCCACCATTGGAAGGTTAGGTTAGGTTAGGTGCAGGCGGTTGTTGTGAATGTGACAGACGATGGGTTTACCGACTTCGAACTGCTGAAGGAATTTTAAACCAACTCTATGCCAAATCACAATTAACTTTATGTCTCAAGGACTTGCTGAGAGTTGGAGACGTTCCTTACCACGAAATTGCTCTCCGGTCATCCGCTTCCACTCAGTCCACGAGTAGCAGCCAAGGGTTCGTGAGGTGTACTTGCAAGACCAAGTGCCAAAATTTGAAGTGCTTTTGTATGAAAAAGGCAGTTAAATGCAATTCAAAATGCCATTCCAAAACGTCTCCAATTCTCATTAAGTCCTTGAGACATAAAGTGAATTGTGATCTGGCATAAAGTTGGTTTAAAATTCCTTCAGTAGTTCCAAGTCGGTAAAACCCATCGTGTGTGTCACATTCACAACAACCGCCTGCACCTAACCTACCCTACCCTACCCTAACCTAACCTAACCTAACCTACCCATGGCGGCAAAATTTAAAACTTCAAAATGAAAACATATCCGAAATAGTATTTGTCATTCTATACAATACCTAGGGAAAGTATGTAAAATATTAAAAAAACAGACATTTCATACTTTGCCAAAAAACGCCTAGGCATTCTATAGAATGCCTGCTTTTCACACTTTGCCGGTAACATATATAAGACGTTTTGCCCAATTTTGTAGGTTCCCTGTAGCAATCACAAGGAAATGTGGCTCAAATCATGACAGGTTCACGTTTGCCCTTGTCTGAATGATACAAGTTCGAATCTCGTCTAAAAGACGAGGAACCGTTATAAGGAGCTTAACCCCCCCCCCCCCCCAGGTAAAAGTAACTTCACCGGGATCACATGGCTATGGCACGACTTTTCATTCATAAAACAGACAAACCAGCACAAGCACATAAGAAGCATAGCATAACCTCATAACCATATTTGTTTTGGCCATAATTCAAACCAAACGGATTAACTTCATTTAAAAATGCACCACCACCCCCACCCACCCCCGCTCAGCAAAGGAAAAAAAAAATTACAAATTCAATTACTTTGCCAATAAGAATGGATAAAGAGAGAGAGAGAGAAAAAAAAAAAATGCTTTGACAAGTCGACTAACCTCAGATTGGTTTAACAACAAAAAGCATTTTGGTATAGCAGATTTTTAAAGTATTTGAAAGCAGCGCTTCCCAAACTGTGGACCGCGGTCCCCTTGGGGGGCCGTAAGTTTTGTTGAGGGTTGTGAAATAATGAAAACAAATTTAAAATGTTTTAAGACTAAGTAGTTATTTTTTTGAATCTTAAAAGAAACATTTATTTATTATTATTTTTTATTTCTTTTTTGTTATTTTTTATATTTTAATGGAAAAAAATTACACATTGATGTTGGTTCACAAATTTTGCTTCCTACGTATTTCGGCGGTTAATGAATATGAGTAAATGTATGCTTATTCATATAAGTTTCATTTCAAAGGTATTGAAAAGAAGCACAAAAAAGCTTACAAACGCAAAATCTTGAATATAAATTGTATTGAATATAAATACAATAAATATTATACTAATATATATCTGTATTACGATTTTTTTAGATGGGGAGGATATGAAATATTTTAATTTTTCCAAAGGGGGCCTTTACATCCAAAAGTTTGGGAAGCACTCTTTTAAAGGATACGCATTTCTTTGTGAGAGGGGAAACCCCCTGCTACCTCCATATCTCTACTGTTTCACTTTCTAACTTTCGGATGAAATGCGCTCGTAATGTTCTTCGCGTTATAAACAGTATTCAAATCCAATATAACGCTTGTCAACAACAAAGTTTTATGAGATCAAAACAGACGTGATTTTATGTATTTTAGATTACAAAACCTAAATAGGGAAGTTTTTTTCCCCAGGCACTTAAGATTTCTTGGTTGCAAAGTATGATTACTAAAAAATGCTTTGCTAAGGATTGTAATTATAAATTTTTTTTAAAAAAATTGTTAAAAAAATAATTATTTTGCAAAATGAATATAAAATAATCAAAACTCAAGTGCTTGCAATCTTATTATATTTAAAAATGTAAAAAAATATGTTCAAAAGGTTAATATTATACGGAAATTTAAAAGGGTTCATAAGCGTCATCTGTTTACTCTTGCAAGCACTTCGCGCGTTTCTCTTTGAAGAAATCAAAGTAATTTAAATCATACTAGAATTCCATTCGATGTTCCATCTTATTATATCCTCGTGGAACTGTTCACCCTGCCCGTCTCTCAACCGCACTACACTAAGTTTTCAGAACAGCAGTCGAGAGAGAGAACAAAAGGGTTCATAAGCGTCATCTGTTTACTCTTGCAAGCACTTCGCGCGTTTCTCTTTGAAGAAATCAAAGTAATTTAAATCATACTAGAATTCCATTCGATGTTCCATCTTATTATATCCTCGTGGAACTGTTCACCCTGCCCGTCTCTCAACCGCACTACACTAAGTTTTCAGAACAGCAGTCGAGAGAGAGAACAAAATAAGTGACATCCTAGTTCCTGACCCACCCCTCACGTTTGGTACTTGGTTATTACTTGATCAACTGGTTCTTTATAATTTCACCATTACCGTTGCAAAAACTTCCATCAAAGAGATACCTGAACCATTTTCAGCTTGCGGTTCTACTTCACTGGGATTCTCGAATTCTTCATGTTTTAATAATGCTCCTAATTTCAGTACCAACAAATATACCCTCACGAAGTTTGGCTTCCAAAATTTTCGAAAATCCTTTACTTAGATACTGGTTTTGTTCAAATGAGTTTTTCAGTTTATACGTAGCTATGTAAAAACCATTTTCTTACGCTCCGACGAGGAGCTTTTAGCACCCCAAAGGCAGCTGTTTCTGATATTTTGAAAACGTTGGAGTCAAACTGCTCTTCTTCTCCTCTGAATCCACTGATTTGATTGAGCTGTACGAGAGGTGCAACAATAATGAAAAGCCAACTTGTTATGTTATATTGTCCTCTATTTCACAATCAAAATAATGAAAGCATTCAGTCCTACCGCCCAGGTGACATATGTCAACATTTGTAAACGAACGACAGATGGTCCGTATATAAATTTTAAATATGATATAATCGGAAGCATAGACAGCTAACGATGTTCATGTGGAAAAGAACTTACTGGGACCTCTGAAGTGGGGAAAAAAAAAGCAGGAAAAACTTACGCCTAGGTCCTTAAAAATCACGTGCGATGGAATCGTATCCCCCCCCCCTTCTCGTCGGGGGACGGATATAATAATAAATTAAAGAAACGAGATGTTCAAAAACTTATGAGAAGTGGGAGCACGAACAAATTGTTGCAGTATTCCCTGATAATGATATGTTCACACCTGTTCCAACATGTTCAAGTTATGGGCAAACTCATTTTTAAAATACCGCTACAGGAGAATAAAACGCGACAATAATTTAAAAAGTATTTGTATTATGACTCAATAAGATATTTATCTTGTTTTCTCGAGAACTATTTTGATATCACGGACAGATTTACATTATTCAAAGAAGTGAATGAATGTTGACACTTTTGAGAAAAACCGATCAAGTTGTACTTTGCAATATGTGACTAGATCAACTGACAAATGTGCACTAGACATGTGTGTCTGCAAGATTTTGAATTACTTATAACCCAACTGAAACAAAAACTGAAATAACTTGAAATTTTAAAAGAGATCCTAAATATCAAGCCTCGCTGCTTTCTAACCACCAAGTGCAAAATTATTGTTATCAATTCGAATCCTACCGCCAGATTTTTCTAATAAAAACAATTCCATTGAAACTAAAATTAAATGTCATGAACATCCTTCTTTTGCATACCCTAAATTCCAATTTTATTAAATTCTGTTCATGCAGAAAGCAGTAATTGCAATTTAACAATTTTTTTTTCTGCGTTCATGCAAATTGTTAGAGATGAAACGAAAATGGAATTGCTCGACAAATATATGTATGGAATCCAAATATCATGTCTCAATGAAATCAGTCCAACCAAAGTGCTCAAAAAATGCATAATAAAACAATTTATAATACGCAATTTGTCAAATGTTCAACTGTAATAATAATAATGTCACTATAAAAGAATACTACTAAGGATCGAACCTTTATTATAATTATTATTGTTCTTGGTGTGTGTGTGTGTGTGTGTGTAGTAAAATTCTGTTAAAAATGAAAATTAGTAAAAATTTCACCTAAAAATATAACGTCAATCAAAAATAACACACTGGAATTTCTCGGAGATCACTGATTACTGTGTTAACCGTGAGCTACAAGAAATGTTGCGTCCCCCTGCCTGGAACTGATTGGAGTACTCAGTAGCTCAGAACTCTGATTCAGGTCTCCTACATTACTTAGTAATAAACTTTTCAATTATCATAAATTTGCTTGTAGAAATATGTTTAAGCAATAACGTGTTTCGGTTCTGTGCGCGCACACACGCACACAAGGGAATATCAAAATGTCAAAACTGAGATCGGAGATCAAGAAAGGGAATGTAAAAAAAATAGATCACTGAAATAAAGTGCCTAAGAGGCTTCAGTTTGGCATGGTAAATTATAGATTACACTGGCCAACAAAAAAAAAAAACTTTTTTCTGCTGACTTTGATCTGGCACTTGTTTTTTACTAATTTGGGTGCGCTGATTTCAAATATCAAACCCATTTTTCTCTATCACGTCAGGTTTTTCCTCTATAGCATTTTCTTTTTGCTAATTTGTAAGTTTTTGATAGTTTTTAGGAGGCAGTACTATTTAGAGGATCAAAAAAATCGATTTTTTAATATTATTTTCTAAAAGTATGTACTTTTAAAAATCTGTTCCTAACTTTTTATCAAGACATTCGAAAAATTCCCGAAGATATAGCCTATTATTCAAAGCGGTGCGCAGATCAGAATCTGAGCGCTCACCGCTCTCGCTTGTCAAGACTTAAAAACTATGGAAGATCGGTACCAAGGAAGATGGGATTCTCACATGATGACCGACTACTGTTGGAGTATTCAAAGGGATTGCCAAAACAGAACACACACACACACAGCAGAAATTGCTACAAACAAAAATTTATTCCCTGAAACTCATGTGTAAGTAAAATTGTTATTTTTTTTATAAATATTCTTGTAATTTTTAATGAATATTGTTAAGTAGTTATGTATCTAATTATCAGCCTCTCTCGCATTCAAAGCGCCAGTACGTACCATTGCAGGTTCGTACGCATTTATTCGTTTACTAACAAGCGAGAGCGGTGAGCGCTCCGATTCTGATCTGCGCACCGCTTTGAATAATAGGCTATATCTTTGGGAATTTTTCGAATTTGTTGATAAAAAGTTAGGAACAGATTTTTAAAAGTACATACTTTCAGAAAATAATATTAAAAAATCGATTTTTTTGATCCTCTAAATAGTGCTGCCTCCTTAAAAATATCAAAAATTTACAAATTAGCAAAAATAAAATGCCATAGTTGAAAAACCTGACGTGATAGAGAAAAATGGGTTTGATAGTTGAAATCAGCGCACCCAAATTAGTAAAAAACAAGTCTCATATAAAAGTCAGCAAAAACTGTGTTGGGCTGTGTTATTAATCCACTGATGTTACAGCAATATAAGATAGAAAGTTAAAATTTTCAAAATATACCTTATAATATCCTTATAATTTGTAAAAAAATTCCATTTTTTTCTTCTTCGACTCCTAATAGTTACTTTCTAAAACAGTTCATTTGTATATTACTGGTATAACAGATGGAGATATCAATGAACATTGAGTAACTCATTAAAACTGCAAAACAAATGTAATCGTGAGAACCGATTCTGCTTCTAGAATCGTCCCACTTTTGCAGTTGAGTAAGATTTAGACTTCGTGATGTGAAGAATTTACTGTTTAGAATAAGAAGCGACGATACTACATATACGCTTCGATTAGAATGACCTGTGTATTAGTGAAATCTGTGAATTTTAAAGATTGACTTTTTTTTTTTTTAAGGCTCATGAAACGATTGACATCCATTAAGGAGATATTACTTACAACCAATTCGGAATGAACTGTCTTATGTTTTTCAGTTTTTCACTTTTGATTGCACCTTTCATAGAAGAGGTGCAATCAAAAAGTTTCACGAAATGGCTGCTAGAGGATACCTGTCTGGCGACCAAATGTAAGAACTGGAGGAAATCGTAACCCCGTTGAACAAGGTGTCCTTGACAATAAAATAAAAGGGCGGTGAATTCAGTCAGTTGTAAGTTTTGACTGTTTAATACTTCTCTGGTGTAGGGTTATCAAACAACTTTGAGGCGAGCATCAAAGCTTTCCCATATCAGACGAAAAAGAAACCGAGGATTCTGTGCCACAACCCCTAATTGTGAACTTTTTCGCAAGCATTTTCAAAGCAAAGCAATAAATATGACACCAGAAATGGCATTCTGATTCCTTAAGGCTGTCAAGTGTTCTAGTTTTATGGGGTGGGGTGGGGGAGATCTGAATGACTGTTGAGCCCTACGTTTAGATTAAGTTGAAATCGAGAAAGAAAGGAAGTTAATGTTGTAGAATAAATTCAACTGACATTGGGTATTGAATAACGCTGATATCCCTCAATCGGGTTTTTGAAAAGGAAGAAGCCGACGGACTTCCTGAATCAACATTGACGCGATTATGTTGAAACTACCTATTGTATGAGTGAGATTGCTTATAAATTCTGAGGGAAATGCTTGAGGTGTGTGTTCAGAATGAACATGTGCAGGCCGACAGAGTCGTCACTTAACATGAACTTGCAGCATTTCTCTCATTTTATAAATTTTGTTCAAAGCAAGCAGAAAGGCCCACAACAGATTCAGTGAAGTGCTAATAAAGCTCTCGGTTAATGACAACGAAAAAGTGTTGAAATGAAAGAAAGAAATAGCTGCTGTTATATGAAGTGACAACAATCAACATCTCTTCATATAATAGGTCTTTTCTTCCTTAAGTCTTACATATTTTCTTTCATCTTCATTACTTTACACGTAATAAACGTCTCTTTTTAGGGTCATATTTTTTTATTCCGCGATTTCATCCATTTTTCCATATATCTTTGTTGTACTTCAGATCGACGTGCTGTTCTTCCTAAACTGCGTATGAGGTAATTTATTTGGTTCTGAGAGAGAGAGAGAGAGAGAGAGAGAGAGAGAGAGATGTTTTTTTTTTCCTCTCATCCCAAATGGAATGCTGCATCTTTTTATTTTCTTTATCATTTCATCAACATTGTACCATACACAATACGCATATGAATGGAAAGAGTTCAAAAACTTGCCTCGATAATTCTGTTAATAAAATCATTGGTTTCTATAAGTCTGTCCTGAACGAACTTGTATAGATCCTTGAGTTTAAAAAAATCACCAGGCTAACCAGCGAAAACACTCTTAAAAATCTATATTTTTACATGCATTCATTTTGAAACAGTTCAAGAAAATCAAAAATTCTCTTAAATTGCAAGTTTGTAACTTCTATAATGAGGAGTCATAGTTTAGCCGGGGCAAATATTAAAAAAGCCTGGATAAAGTTATTTTCATACTGATTAAATGCCACAACAATGACAGAAGTCAAATGATTATAACGCCCTTCTTTATAGGGACAAGCATAGACATTCAACTGGAACAACTTTTTGTGTTTGTTGAAAATGTTTTCAAAAGTCATCATCGGCTTTCAAGCAATCAAAGAGAAGAATATCTGTATTAAGACAGAACAATACAGTTTCAAAGAAAAAAGTTCGTGTACTTAAAGAAGAAAATCTGCTAATAAAAGACCAATTTTATCATGTTTTTGGTGGATGCGTTTAACAGAATATTATATCCTGATACCATGATATTTCTGAGATTTCTTGTCATTTTTATATTAGGCGGAGACAACTAAGTCCGCAGTGGGGTGTATCATGTCTACTAACATGCTCTTTGGTCGGTTTTTCTGTTTTTGGGCGAGAACAACAGGAGTTTCCTTTTGGAAAAAATAAACCCTGCGGAGTTTGTATGAAAACATATAACTCGCATTTCTGCGAGAATAGAAATATATCCCGTTAAAATTTCTTTCAAACTGGAACCGAAATTATTTGCATAGGATATCTAATGATATATACAACGAGGGAGAGAAAAGACTCGTCAGTACAGATGGATTGTCCAGCTGGAAGAGCCTAAAATGTAATTGACCATATCACCACAAAGAAATGCAACAACAATTGTATCAATATGAAATGTAATTTGGCTCACTTTATGAAACAACAGCGTAATCCTTACGCATATGCACAATAAATTGTTACTCATAAAGCAATGCATACATTCGGGTTAATTACTATACAGAAACACTGTCTGCAAACAAAATTCAGTCCTGATAATGGGAACCTCAATCTCTCAACATGGTGCTCGCTAATACCTTATGGACATTCGAGGGAGAAAAAAAAATATACAGAAATTACAACCCATCCCATTAAATTCTGGAAGAGCCAGATAATGTTTATTTATATAGAATTATGGTATAGAGTTATGGTCAAGGCATCCTCCAAGAATTTTTAAATCATTTGACCAACAAACAATAAATTTCATCGCCCGATGTGAGACCACCGCCCTGTTTATTGGAGGCCTGAAGTGGCTTAAAAAGTTCCATGTTTAGTCTCTAGAGAAAGGTTCCAGGACAATATAAAAAATAATTGATTAAAAAAAATCCTTAGCCCACCCACGTGTGCAAATGTATTATAGGTTTGCAAATTAACCTTTCGTGGGTGAGAACGACCTTAAAAATAATAATAATAATAATAAAAAACGATCCAAATGTCGAGTTTACAGGAGAGTTGGAGACAATGGTTCATTTCTTTTCTGGAAGTCTGGTTTTTCTGTCTTCGGAGAAGTTAAAAATGACAGCATAGAGAAAATCAATTCACATGAACAGATATTTACATGTTCAGTTACATCATTACGGAACTCAAAAGATAGGGATCATATCAACATAGGAAAACCGAGCATGATCGCATTCATGACGATGAAGAATTTAACAAAAGAATCAGATTCCTTACTTCCACATTTCAGTTCAGCGACTATGAGACATCCACAAATACGCCGTGATATTGATAATAATAATATAAAGGGACATATGTACAGACTTTTTCTTTTTTTTTTTTCTCTCAGATGTAGTCTAAATAGAATTGGGCAAAGTATTATGCCAATTTAACTGCTAGGGTGCGCTCTTCGCAACGAGCACATGCGCGTTGCGAGAGCGTCTGAATGCTGACCAAAATCGCACCTACCAGTTTAAAGAGAGAGAATCGCAAGTGGTGATGAATGAAAAGCATCCAATATAACCCGGAAACAAAACGGCAATGCACAGAATGGTGATCCCCGGCATCTCCAAAGCAACAAAAAATTCGACAGCAGAAATTTCGAGTCAAAACAATGCTGAGTGTTTTCTTCGATATTCATGGAATTGTTCATAAGGAATTTTTCTTCAAGAGGACCAAACGGTTAGTGGTTAATACTATCGCGGTGTCATGAAACCTCTGAATCAACGGATATTTTGCTTCCCTAATTGGAAACGAAATTCAAAGGACGAGAGTTTGATTCACTGGAGGTGATCCAGTAGAGTCCAACCACAGAACCCAGAGCTATATTTTTGGACGCCTACCAGTGGTTCGAATATTTGTATAAATGATGTAAATGAACTGTTAGGTCATCATAAAAATGACAGTAAAACTCGAGTACATAACAGAAGAAGAGGAGAATGTAACAGTTTTAAAATGAAATCCAGTATAGGTAAACATATAACTGCAGAAAAACAACGAGGAACAAGAGATAATTCAATCTTATATAAAGCACTATAACTGTAAGGATCCAACATGAAGTCCAACAGACTGAGATGATGTATGTGAGAAAGATGGACATTTCCGCAAAATCCATAACACAGTTCAGAAGGTATAAAGCCTGGGAGAAGACAAAAGCACAAGCAATGTCACAGTATGGATCAATGCTCTATGAAAAAATAACTGAAGAATATAGGAGGGGAGGTGTCATCAGAAAAAAATATATCGATCAGCCGAAATCTTTCCAAACTTATGATGAAAACAGAAACACTTTCTTTTTTTTTCTCTCTCTCCAGGAGCTTTTAAATTTCTTATTTAATCACTATAAGAGCGTAATTTACGATCTAGATGATCTTTCACTTGTAGTTACCATCATTCAATCAACTCGTTTTTTTTTTTAACTGGCAGAAGTAAATTATCTCATCATCGCTGGCCATTAAATTTACCTTATAATTATTATATTCAACAACTAGAAGCATTAGCTGATCTATCACAACCCAACTCAGAAAGGATAAACTCATGCACTGTTATTATGATTTTGAAGGTTTTTTAACCTTTGGAAAAAAAACATATCCATCCGGCCAGATATGTAAAGTAATAAAAAATGAATATAATATACTAAAACAGACACACATCAATCACAGACACAAATAATCGTAGTAACTGCTCAAGTTCGTGAAGTTCCGACGTTTATTTTAAAAATACCGCTAACAGAAAATCGTTATCAGTACTCGAAATGCTAGTCTGATCTATTATTTCAAATAAACGGGATCATCAAAAATACACAAAATATTAGTTTCCCAACTAATGAAGTTGAACGAAAGTTAGTCAGAATAATGTTTTTTAATGATTTTTGTCTGATAAAAACGTTAAAAGCAGCTATTCATTAAGCTTATACTTTCTCTACCTTCTGAATCATAATGGCTAGCATTATAATTAACCACACTTATACGTGACTAAACACAAAACAGTAATCAGCATGCAGACCAGATGAAATATCCATTCTTTCTTCTTCTTCAAGGTGATTTTTTTAATCCTACAAACAAACGGTTGCAAGTGATGATACACTTTAGTATCGCAGGCGGGCTACAGGTTAAATCATTCGGAAACCATACCCTGAAGATACACAGACCTTTTTCAGGCCACTTATGACCACCGATAAGTTCAACAGTTGAATAAAACTTCTACTACCTAAAGCCTTTCAACAACATTCATGCTTCAGCAGTGAAATTCGAATCCACAGCCTACTGGTTGGAGAGCGGATAGATTTTTCGCTCTCCAAAAAAAATTTTTTCACTTTTTTCAGTAAACAGTGAAATGTCAACTAAAATTCGGAGTTTACAAGACAATAATTGCATCAACAATGAATTTAGCAAGAAGCAGTCACAGATAAATGATGTGTATTGTGGCTGAAGGCTGGAAACCGGCAATAAGTTCGGAAGAAAAAATAAAGTTAGGCAGTCCAGACTTCTTATTAGCGCAAATATCATACAAATACAAAATGGAAATAAAATGGAAATGAAAGATAAAAATGAATTTCTTCAGGTGTTAAGAATTAATGTACAACCGATAATATATTATCTAAACCGGTTTTTTTTTAATTCTTAACAGAAGAAAAACTGAACAAAAAAAAGCACAAGAGAGATAATATATTTCACATGAATATGTCACAACAAACCCCATTAATTATTCGCTACAGTACTCTACGCAATGCGCAATATTTCTAAAGGTTTCGGTGTTTACCATATTTAATTAAATATGTCATCTAACTTTGTTAAAAATGTGATTTCGCAAAACCTCTCTCTCTCTTATACATACACCCACGCGTGAACCTGTCAGTGTGATATACAGTCAAAGACAATATAATTTTTACAATTCTTTTCACTCGCTGTAAACCTATGTAAGGTTGAGTGGACAGATTCGAATCAAAAACTCAGCTAAAGCGCTTGGTAGAATCGACGCGTGATTATTAGTTAGAAAGAGAGGACTCAAATTCCACAGAGGAATAAAGGAATTAAAGCTTTGTAACCCGGTGTGGAACTGGCTGGTAGCATACGGATGTAATAGAATTTTTCCTCTGAAATCCCCACCCCAAAAATAAACAAAATACGTTAGCCACAAGGTTTTACCTCGGAGTAAACGAAATGCGAAAATGAGTAATTTCAAAATATAATAAAGTATTATGCGTCTCAAATAGCACAACCGTACCCGAACATCCGGAGATGAGAAAATTTGAGCTGAATCAATGAAGCGCAGAAAAGCCAAATAGCATCACACTTTGCTTACATAGTGACAATTCAGATGGTGAGGCTTACCTCGCTTTTCCCCGGGAAGTT
This sequence comes from Typopeltis vanoorti, assembly GCF_054136105.1. Taxonomy (NCBI): domain Eukaryota; kingdom Metazoa; phylum Arthropoda; class Arachnida; order Uropygi; family Thelyphonidae; genus Typopeltis; species Typopeltis vanoorti. The sequence continues at coordinate 49,374,021 of NC_143554.1, forward strand.
ATCATACCAGTTACGCCACTGATCGTTATAATTAGATATTATATTATGATTTAAATCACTTTTACATCTGAAGCTGAAACGTTTGATTGGACGACTGTTAAACCGACTAGCGTCACACGAATTTCTACCATCTTGTCTACATGTGTTATTTATTTGTTACTGCATAAAACGTATGGCTTGCTCATTTTTCCTGCCTAGCTACTGGTTTAACATCATAAAGTATTGATGGAGACAAATTCGGACACACTTTCCTCCTTTCTCTCCTTAATGTCTCATATGTATAATACACCGAGAGGGTAGGCGGAGAGGAACGAGATGACAACGGACGAATACCTATCGACTACAGAACTGCGAGAAACTAAATTACCTCGAGGATTTCGGTGGGCAAAATATTCAGAGGAGAACGAAGTATGACATCTCGCAGTGGTGACAGTTACATCTTCAAACCTCGTAACCGTAAAGAATATGAAATCACTCGGCGAATCGGATCGATCACTTTACTTGATTCCGCTTCTAATTTTGCCGAAGTTATACGATGCCGTCTAGCAATCGTCCAGAACGGGGTGCTTGTAAAATTTATAAGGTTCAGAAAACATACCACATTTTGGAAAAGTAAATCAAAGATAGCAGTTTTGAAAATCACATGAAATTTCTTGATCTAGAAGTGAACGATTTCGAAATCTAATAAAATGTTATGAGGAAGTTCGTTTTACATGAATTTCAATCGGATTTCGTCCACAAATTACACAGAATCATAACTCCGTATTAGAAGAAAAATAGGCCAACATTAAGTAACTTTTTGTATAATTTTCATGTTTAATGCATTGAGAATTTAACTTATATTCCTATATTTTAATTAGCATACAGCACTCTGTTCTTCTCATATTCATGAAAATTTCACAATTTATCGTTTTTAAAAATAACAAAACTGTGCAATCACCACTTTTGTGTAAAATCTAATTAAGGAGAACTTAATATCTTTGTAGACAAACCTGACAAACTTACCATCGCAAATAAATCATAAAAAGGAAGGATATCTTAAAAAAAAATAGCCTAATAATTTCATTCAGCTTGCAAAGAATTCAATGAAAGGCAAACTAAGAGGTAACTTAATTCATTACAATATGCAAATATAGTTCCTTTCTAGCATTTTTTTTCAACATGGTCGAATATAATAAAATTTTAAAAGTTTCGTAGTTAATAAGTTATCAGAAAAAAAAAGTTTTTTTTCCTACTTTATGAAACATGTATTGGTTGTAAAAAGCAATTGTAATTATGGTTGTTTTTAAAATAACGAAACCTGTGGTACGTTCATAATTAGAAGAAACACACGTATAAACCACAGTGAAAATTATTTAGGACAGACAGGTAGGTCTGTTCAGAAACGCATCTCGGAACATCAAGACCACATTCGTCTTCTTAAACCGCAGAAATCTGGCCTCTCTCAACACGGAATTGAAAATCCAAACCATAGGATCCATTGGGAAAAGGCTAAACTTTTACATAGATCTTTATTTAAACATGAACGTTTATACAAAGAAAGTTCTGAAGCCCTACTACACAGACCAAACCTAAACCGCAACAACGTTCTTACTATTCCTAAAGTATGGGAAATTATCATACAAAACTGTGTTAAATAATTAACTTTTTTTTTTTTTGTACTACTTTAGCACGTTATGCACGTTTTTCATGAGATTCTATTGTAATCATGCGCCCTAACTGTATGTTATTCCTAATTTTTGCTTAAATACTGTACTGATGATGTCCTAAGATACTTAGGATGAAATATTTACAATTAAATAATTTTCACTGTGGTTTATACGTGTGTTTCTTCTAATTAATTATGGTTGTAATTAAAGCTTTACGAGGCCGCTATATTATGATTATTAACTGTGTTCTGCTGCTATACCCGTTTTGTGGTATGAAAAACCCAAGTGCCAGGATGAAAAGCGCTGTCACTTTTGTATGACACCGGCTAACTCACCTTCCTGTGAAATGCCTTAATAAGGATTTCAAACCTCGTCCTAAACGAAGTTTGACCCCAGGTCTTTTTTAGTGCTACATCGTCCTTGGACTGAGAAAAGGTGGAGCTGAGACTTATGCAAAAACACTACTGCATGTCAACGCACTGACATGCAGCAGTGTCATTCATTGTCCTAAGTGAATTTTATATATTTTACAGTTGGTTTTTATAATTATTAAATTTATAACTTTAGCCGTCGAACACTCATAAAAAATCTTCATGTGTCACCCCAGTTGGAAACTTAAATTTCTATTACCACAAAATAAAAGAAATTCCCATTTCTAACATTAAAGTTCTTACCAACCCACCTATTTTTATCATGCCAGAGGCACATAAGGCCGAGATCCATCTTCTCGAGTTGTGTTTTGCAAACTGCAGCTTTTCCAACCTGCTCTTCGCCAAGTTAGTTATGACTTCTTGGTTATTTTTTTTTCCTTTTTCTTTCCGAGATTCAAGTCAAAACTACCCTTGGAATTTCTCCTCTGTCCATTCTCATCATTTCCATATATCATTCAATCAAGATTACGTAAAGCATAACTGCTTTTCGTAATCATGATTGATACTTCTACTGTATGTGGATCAATTTTAATTTCTTTCTGGAATCTGCTATTCGAATTAAGAACCTTTAAGTCTAACTTTTTCAGTTATCATATACCAGTGGTGTTCAACCTTTGTTACTACGCGAGCTACTTTTCTATAAAAAGTTATTCGGCGATCTACTCTCTTATATAGATCACGTTCCCCCAACCTGATATCTGATTACGCACAAATAAACAACTAAATATTTATTTGTGTATTTAAAAATGTATTTATCACTTTTAATTATTTTAATACAACAAATATATATATATATATATATATATATATATATATATATATATATATATATATATTGGAATAAAATATTTATTTCTCTATTTTGGAAAACTAAAGTTAGAAAAAACAAGATTGATTACAAACTCACAGGTTACAGGAAATGCTGGTTGATTAAAAAAAAAAAAAAAAAAAGTTAATGTGAAATTTAGCATTGTTTGGACCTCGCAATATTTTCATAGTCAAGTTGATATGAAGAAGTGGCCAATCGCAGACAATCATCCAAATGATCATTTGTAATTTGGTTTCTTAATTGATTTTTTATGACGGTCATATTTGAAAAAGCGGATTCTGACAAGTATGTCAATCCGAAACACGACAGAATTTTTTGCGCAATATCAATTAATATTGGGAATTTTTCATATGCATACTTCGAAATGACTTCATTGTTTATTGATTTTAAATTTAAACTATTCTGAATGTTTATTATCTGAAGTTCTACTTCAGCTTGGTTTATATCAAACAGCCAACTAATTTTATATGAAATTTTTGTGATGTTCAAGTTTTCTTGAAATGGAATATTGATAAAAGATACAATCATTTCACTTTTATTAAAATCTTTAAGTATTGAATTTATTTCTTCCTCAACTAATTCTATTTCACGAGTAAATTCTTTTAAATCACAACGAAGCATTTCTGGATTTTGTTCATAAATATGTAATAAATATGGGAGATGTCTAAATTCGCGGTCATTTATATTTTTCTTTAATAAAAGTAAGTATTGTTGGAAAGTTTTTATTGAACTTAACATGTCAATTAAATTTTTATCTCCACCTTGTAACTCTAAATTGCTTAATTTAGTGCAGAAATTTACTAAAAATGATGAGTGCAACAACCATCTTTTATCACTCAATTCTGGATAAATATCTCCGTTTTCATCAAGAAAAAATTTTACATCGTTAATTAATACAAGAAATCTTTCTAAAAATTGACTTCTGCTGAACCAGCGAACATTATTGTACAACAGAAGTTCCCTATCATCATATGCCTGTAATTTAAATAACCGCCGTTGCAGGGCTTTTCCTCGAACAGAATTTACAGTTTTAAATGTAATATCCAAAACATCTTTTGTGTTTAATCTTTTACTACACAGTACTTGTTGGTGAATAATACAGTGATACGTTAAAAAAGTGGATATTTGTCATCGTTTTTACATAATGAAATGAAGCCTGATTTATTACCTATCATTGCAGGAGCACCACAGTAGTAATAGACACAAGTTTAAAAAAGCGGAAGTTTGTGTTGTTTCACAAATTCATCAAATGCCGAAAGAATATCTTCTCCCCCTAGTACTTCCCAATAATGGTATAATTTTCAAAAGTTCTTCTTTACTTGAATAATCTTGAAATACCATGCGAATAAATACCATTAATTGAGCAGTATCAGTGAAGTCGTTTGATTCATCAAATTGTAATGAAAATGCAACACACTGGTGAATGTCTGACAATAACCTGGCCTGGAAACTTTTCTCCGGCAATGGGAACTCTTCCTTTCGATTTGAAACCTTGTCTGCGGCCTAGTAGTCTCTCTCTAGCGACGTCTCGAACCGAGAAGCTCCTTTCTGGAAGAAGGACACTCCCTCAAGCAATGTGGATCCGGACAGTCTCTCTGACGGCGACTCTGGAACGGGCGGCCTCCTCTCTGCCAGCAATTCTGGAACCGGGACCTTCTGCTTGCTTCAGTCCCTTTCTATTAGGCCTCCTTGAGACCTCGCACGAAGTTTGGCAATCCCCAAAGAATCGGTATGAGTCTTTCATCTTAAGTTTCAAGTTCGGCACGCCTTTTGTTCTCCTCCGCTTTCTTTTGATTGTAAGTTGCCGGCCATCGGAAAGTTATTTGAACTCTTTCTGACTGACTTCGGAGATGTTTACATTTAGAGCCTGCAAGCCTCTCATACATACAAGTTTCAATAACAATCTTTCGAATGCCGCCATGTACAGCTTCGGCGACAAAAACATTGCCTTTGTCTTTAACACTCTAACATATTCTTATTAAAGCAGTATATACAGTTAGCTTCAAAAGAGTTCTTTACAAAAACATCTAATACAAACTATACCGAGACAAACAGAGTTTATTTTTTTACAATATTCACGTGGGACTTAACCTAAGTAAAAAATCGATATAATGTGCTTTGGAATATTTAATATTTAAGCTACAATCGAGTTTTTACACTTTGCTTATATAATCGTATTCACTCGGCTCGCTGTTTGACTTCCACTGATCCAAATTAATTCATTTATCCGGACTTATAAGAAAATTACTGATTTGACAATTTTAACGAAAAATAAATAAACAATAGCAATACACTTAAAGCGAATTAAAAATAATGATAAATAAAATATTATGTTTTCAGTTTTAATTAAATTTGTAAGGAGGAATACATAAGAGATCGACCAAAAATCGCCCCGCGATCGATGGGTTGAACACCCCTGTCATATACCATATGCTTCTGATGTTGGCTTGTATATCACATCGTGTTCTGCTTATAATAAAACTGTCATCAGCATAACCAAATCTCCAACTGTGATGTGATTCCATTTTATTCCTCTCCTCGTGTAACTTATTTAACTTTTTTTTTTTTCATAATCACTTCAATAACTACAGCAAAAAGTCGTTTACATATTGCAAACTGCCTCACACCAGTCCTCTTTATCAAATAATTTAGATGTTATTTTCTGTGCAACACAACCGTTTTTATATACATATTTTAATATTCTTACATATTTATCAGGAATTCTACAAATTCTAAATAATTATCCATAATACCACTTTCCAACATTAAACATTTATGGAAAAATCTATCAAGTTTAGGTACAAGAAGGTTCAAAGGTATACAAAAATGCATTACTGATATGCGTTACTTCCACCTATTTTCAATCCAATTTGCTCATACTTAATGTGCTGTTTATTTCATTTTTAATTATACTACTGAACAAAATTTTCCAAAAAAAAAAAAGAAAAGAAAAAGAAAAATCAAGGCTTTTCAATCAAAAAGTCAGTTATCCGGTCTCATACGACGGTAAATGGTTTTTCGTCCCTCAAGACAGGTAAACATATCCTCATGAACGCACATATCTACCGACAGAAGATACTACTGGACAAGGAAAGCAACGAGAAACCATCACGTTGTATAATAATTGCCAGTACCACTGCTAATCCATCAATCATTGAGATGAGGGAAAACACATATAATTATGATCAAAGTGCTCTTTCCATCTTTCATTTCATTAAGTGACATTCTTCAATTAGCAGCATATCATTTTTACCGCTCGTTACATTCCCTTGTCTTTTCTTTCAGAGCATATTTTTCTCATACAATTTTTCGACGTGGCCTAACTCTGCAACCTTCGACTTCTGTCATACTGCACGCAATTTCTCTTATCTCTTGCCGATCTTTTGGCTAACTCATCTTTATATAATTTCTCTGAAGAAATTATTTCATTTTCTGAGATGCAGCATTTCCAAACAGTTTTCTTCTATTAGTTTCCAAATCTCATTACCTGGAACCTCGTTATACACCAGCCTAAAATTTTTCAATCCCTTTTCTCATGTCTTTGAGACTTTCTTCTTCTTCTTCCCCACTATATAGTTTTACATTCTCTAAATTTTGAAACTGAATCATTATCGTAACAGAAAAAATTTCTTTATTTCAATCATTTTAACTAAGAAGTATCATATCACCATTATCCTTCGTTTTAATTTTGTTATTGCGATACAGATCAATTTAAGTTTAACTGCCGCGAAGTAATAATCAGATCCTACATCATATATATATTTACCTTAACATGCAAAAGAACTGTGTATCTTGCTTGTGATGTGGTCAATTTAGCTTGAACATTAACTGCAGTACTTAATAAATTATGTAATTACGTGCATTCGATGAAATTAATTAAATACATTTTATAGATTTGATTAAATGAATTAACTAAATACACTGATTATATTAACCATTAATATAAAAATACGATACACAGAAATCCACTGTGCATATAACAACGACACCGCATGAATTATTGATTTCGCTTTATTCAATGTAGTTAATTATGCGTAATTTTTAAAATAAAAAATATTCAAGTTATCTCTGCTTTTGTTTTTAGAAAAAAAAAAGCGGTATGTATAAAATAACAATAGAAATAGAAACCAGTATGAAAAGCATATTAGCAATTCTGATATGAAAATTCGTTCGCAAAAGATTGCGTTCTCTTGTTTATGTAAAAAAGGATGAAATGAATTTCCGTATAGTTCAAGCCCACTGCGTCGCACTGCCGACAGTGAGAGAGTATGTGGTGGTAGATAGATGGGAAGCGTTTCAACTGGTTTACAATTTGTAAAATTCATACAGACTTAGTAAATTACGGTATGAGTGATACTGTGTTCTTCGCTATCTATTATTAATATTTATGTTCACAAATCTTTTATGTCATTTCAACCCAGAATGAGAGAAAGAGGAAAGAAGTGTTATGTGTTTCAGTTAGCGAGATGTGGTATAAAGTGAAATAAAAATTAAAATAGCCGGTAAAATGTAGCAGCAAGAACTTGTTTTAGTTTATCTGAAAGAATCATCTCTCTCTCTCTCATGATGTGAGAATCTATACAAAGCTACACTGAAAGAATGAGCTAAGTAGTTTCACATTGTTTATTCATTCCGTGTAACTGTCGCTTCTTCGTCCAAGTGCAACTAATTTACTTGTGTGAATGATCGTTCACACAAGCACGTTTTCGGTGTGCAAAAAGATCTGACCAGAGAGGGGAGAAAACATTGACTGTAGAAATGAGAATCTAGAGATAGTTGTGAATATGTATGTGTAGGTAAACATAGTTCTAAATTGCAAACAATTCATGGAGCGTGGTTTGTGTGATGTCATATTAGTCTGCAGAAAAATACCGTAACAATTTTTCATGAAATAAATTTAGCACAGTTTGTAAAAATTGCTAATCAACAATGTAGGTTAAATTTCAATGTTGGTATCACTAGAAGAAACATAGATGATAAAGTTAAGTATTATTAATAATGCATTACGAACTTTGGCGTGTTGCGTTGCGAATTCAGGGCATATATATATACAGTATATGTGTGTGTGTGTGTGTGCGCGCGCAAAGTTAATATAATGAAACTATCGAAACAACGAAATATGATAGATACGATATACAGAGAAAGAAGGGGGGGGGGGAGTTATGAATCAAAAGTCACGCATAGAATGCTTATAAAGAAGCAAATACAGAAACAGGGGCAAAATACTTCTCATTTAACAAGCGTTAACCAATACTGAAGTTGTACTGCGAGAATTCTGCCGTGGACATGGATTCTGAGATTGTCTTTAGTCATGGAACAAAAAATGTATTACAGGTTTACAAATAACTTTTCATGGGTGGGGGCAACATAAAAAATAAAATTAAGAAAAAAAAAACTGCAAGGAGGATCATTCGCAATTTGACGTTCGGAACACGATATCAAACTCTAAGGAATTAAAATGTTTTAAAAAATCAGCAAATAGAAAGCCTATTCAACCAAGGCAGACAAGAGGAGTGGTGCCATTGGATAGTCGAAGCACCAGAATCCTTGAACAACTTCGAGATAATACTCAGTAGTGATAATATCAAGTACTTTTCTCCTTTCCTTTCTTTCTCCGTGTTCTGGATTAGCTATGAATGAGTTAAGCTTTAATACTAGGTTCGGGATATTTCGATTTTTGCGTTATCATTCGTATAACAAAAATGCTCCTTTCTCTCTCTCTCTCTCTGTGTGTGTGTGTGTGTGTGTGTGTGTGTGTGTGTGTGTGTGTGTGTGTGTGTGTGTGTGTGTGTGTGTGTGTGTGTGTGTGTTTCGGCACTACGAGGTTAACGACCGTGATCTTTTTTTTTTTTTTCCAGCAGTGTGAATTTCCATGCGAAATATACTGCTAAATTCGTTCGTTTCCAACATGAAACACCTATACGATCAGCACGAGATACAGCTAAGGCCACCATCATTATTAGCCGTGGTTCTTTTATCTACTCTGTTGGTCAACAATCGGGATGGCAATCGTTACTATTCAAAAATCCAATAACAAAGTTCCTTCATAACGATTCCAACCTATAACTTTTGGCGATAGCGATACATGAACGTCAACGTAAACCCTTGAATATTAACATCATACGCCATGTGTTAACTATTTTTTCTCGTATGACAAGCTCTTAGAATGAAAATGCTCTTACGAGAAGTGAACATGTGCTGAACAACAGCAACCAAATCGAAAAGTGGTATTGATCGAAAAATGAACTGCTCAATCATCGGTGCTAGCACTACTTTTTTTTCCACGTATAGGTACATTTTATGTCATTCTGCATGCCATGACACATTAGCCAAGTTTCAACATATTATTTCCAACAGAAATGCAGATAGTTTTAAATATAATTCGGTATAACAAAAGGAAGTATTCATGATTACGTTCTAAAATTATTCAAAAATTGTGTGGTACATTAAATAATATCTAAAGTTTTTAATAATAAAAAAATCCATTAAATTACTTGGAATCGAACAGGGTCCATGATAAAATATCATTTGATAAATGACATAGCATCGTAAATGATTATTCCTCACTTTTAAAGGTCGCATTGTTGAAAGATGATTTTTTTTTTTTAATTCCGAAGAAACTATTGTTTAGAGAGCCACACACCGAGGAAATTAGGCCGACGAGACTATACTATATTATGGCTGCCAAATATGTTTTCTGGGTGAGTCAATTACAGTAGGAAGAGAAAACGTTCACACCATCCAACTTCCGGAATAGTTAGAATGACTGCTGAAGCAAATATAGACATCATATTACGTACAATATGTGCGTATGTTCTCTAGCTAAAATGATTTTTGCTACCGTAAAAACATCAAAGCTTTCAAAAACCAAAGTTCTCTTTACGTGAAAAATCCTTTTAAATGTTTCTACATCCTAGACAGATATCGAACTCAGAACTTTGCAACTAAAAAGCAAGTATCATTTTTCTAATTCCTTGTAGAGGCACAGAAACTGAAATCCACCTATACATCCCTAAAATGCTTAGAAAATATTTTATGTGTTACCTACGTTTAATTTCGCTTCCTGAGAAGAGGATTTCGTCATATTTTCAAGTCATGAATTCGTGTGAAAGCTGGACACTACCTGTTAGTAAAAGTCACTGAGTTGGTGAGACAATGAAGGCATTAGAGAACAAAGGCCATTTAGTAACACAATGGTAAAAAAAAAAAAATCCATTAAAGTAAAGTTATGAGGTGAGATGGCCATTTTCTTATATTACTTCACCCACGAAAGGTTGTAAAACCTATACTACGAGGATTGTCTGAAACGTTCTCAGCCTAACAATGAAAAAACGAATTTATAATTTCGAAATTATTTTTATTTTTCAACATAATCTCCTTTAAGACTAATACATTTATTCCAGCGATGCTCCACACCATTATCCCGCAAGTAAGATCTGCAAAATACCCATCTACAGCTGAAATCACCTCTTGATTCGAAGAAAAACGCTGCCCAGCGAAGAAGAGTTTTAGTTTTTGGGAAGAGCCAGAAGTCAGAGGGAGACAAATCTGGGGAATAGGGTGGATGCCCCAAAAATTCATAGTGCAGATCCCTTAATTTTCCCATTGCCAAAACACCTTTGTGAGCAGGTGCATTGTCCTGATGAAAGATGATTTTTTTTATTCTGCAAACCGAGTCTTTTCTCACGAATTTTTTCATCTAGCCTAGTTAAAAGATCGGATAAATATTTCCCGTTTACTGTTTTACCCTTTTCAAGATAATTATTACACAAAATACCTTTGGAATCCCAAAACACAGATACCATGACCTTTCCTGCTGATGGAACCGACTTTGTCTTCTTTCGCGCTGAACAACAAGCTTCTGTCCATTGTTTTGACTGCTGTTTGGATTCTAGTGTGTAATGGTGAATCCAAGTCTCATCCATAGTAATAAATCGACGCACAAAATCAGTTTTTTTCTTGTTAAAACGCTCCAAGTACTGATCAGATATTTTCATGCGAGTGCGTTTTTGATCTGCTGTGAGCAAGCGCGGTACCCATCCTGCGCAAAGCTTTTTCATTTGCAATTCTTCTTGCAAAATATATCCTACACGTTCTTTTGAAATGCCCATAGTCTCAGCAATTTCACGCACTTTGACTCGCCGATCATCCAATACCATATCGTGCACTTGATCAATGATTTGTGGTGTTATTACACTTTTTGGACGTCCTGGATGTGGATCATCTTCAAGGCTTGTACGGCCACGTTTAAACTCGGCACCCCATTTCTTAATTGTCGAAAACGAAGAAACGAGTGCTCATAAAGTTTTATGAACTTCGAATGAATTTCTTTTTTGGCGTTAAACCTTCTTTTACAAATAATTGTATAACCATAATACTCAATTTTATCAATTTCAAGGGATATAGACAACACTTTTGCTTCAGACAGCTGTACAAAATAAACTGCTTGATAGAATGTCTTGCAATTTCACATGGATGCTTATGACAGATGTACCAACTCAGGGGGAAAAAATCGTGCCGATAGTGCTGCCATCTATTTACACCCTCGTATAAATGGGCACACTTATCCTCTGTACGTAATCAGCAAACGTTTGCCAGTAACGGGAAAAAGTGGCAACGTAAGAAGGTTTGACCATGGCAGATAACTGGGGCCCCCGGAAGACAAGTGCCAGTATTTCGTCAAGAGCCGCAACTGTTGGTTGCTTCCGTGCTACATGAACAGACATCCAGCAGAAGGGAACATAGGGAATGACTTGCAATTTCACATGGGTGCTTTGAGATGTACCAACTTAGAAAAAAACAATCGTGCCGATAGTGTTGCCATTTATGGTCGAGGCCGAGAACTTTTCAGACCACCATCGTACATCCGTACCTTGGGCGGGCTAGGGAATTTTATCATTTTTATTTTATTATTATTATGGTTGCTATTGTTTTAATTTTATTTATTTTTAGACAGTCTAGAGAAGTTCCATAATATCTCGAGAAGGGAACGTTTTCTACTTCAAGCCCCAATAAGCGGGAAATTTCTTTGTCCGATGGTGTCATACCAGCAAACAAATTGCACCCATTGTTAAGGTTAGTCTCAGAGATGCTGACAGCGGTTTCAAAACCCCGCAACAGACAATCAGAACGTTACAAACAGTATTCAGAGTCCATGCATGTGAACAAATATTGCGTATGTAAAAATCTATGTGCAGATTGTGGACACTCTCTTTGTTTGTTTCACATCTTATTTGTATTTAGAATGTTAGTAAAACTGAAATTTAAAAGTACTTACCATTCTTCACAGTCAGCATCTAAGTCGTCTAAGACACCAATGGCCTCTGTGCACCAACATTCTTGACTGCTCTGAACCACTGCATACACTGATCTGTGAAGAAAATAAAAACAAGAAAGTAGATGAATATGGACATAGTTTCAGACTGGTTATGCGAATTTGAAATCGAATTTCAGTACAATTGCATTCGTTCTCTTTAAAACACTTTTATATAGGGAAATCTTTCCACTTTTATACTATTCAAAGCATTCTGAAGATATTCGCACACATTCTAATTCAATTTTAACTGAGAAAAAGAAAGTTAAGAATTTTATCGTTATTCGAGTCCACTTAATATTAATAATAACAACAACAATGTTTTCATACAGTCAGATTTGCTTTCTCCCTTCCGATCTCTTTCCAGAGAACAGGGACCATGTTCTGAAGGTTTCTTCCATTTAGGAAAATTGCTAAATAAATTATATAAATATAATTATCGTAAGTGCATGACGCTCTTATTAAATGAATGCCTAAGTTTTAAATTTAATATCATGAAATATAATGAAAAAGTAGTCTGAAAGCTAGAGATAGCATTATTATAATATTCTTAGGTAAAATATATTAGTTAAATTTGATTATCTACATTTCCTTGATACAATCACCGGCATCTGAATAATCTTTTCTCACAAAGCATGGTAACCAAGAAATTCGAACAGCAAAGCGGTCTTATTCGAAAGCGATATGCAGTTTGTTGCACAACATATGCTATTGATAACTAATTCGAGTTAAATGAGTAGGTATTTCTGCCTGAGTAGACAGTGTCTTTCCAACCCACATCACTCGGGTTCATTGAATCCATGGTCCAGGTCTAAGGTAGTTCCCCCCCACCTCCTCCACTGTAGGTTCTGCATATGTCACGATCTCAGTTGTGCGATACAACCAATACAAATTATAAAACTGTTGCCATATACCCACAACACATACAAATTCAGATGCATCGACATCTGGTAATTTGTTGATTATGTTTTAAAAGTACTCATCGTACTGCCTTAGCAAAAGCTGACCAATTTTTAAACTACAGTTTTTGCATCTAATAGATAAACAGAGGAGTAACTAAAAATGGATCTTTCTGAAATTTAATGTTTCAAATATCGCGTTTATCTAATGCACTCAGATACGAGTTTTGTCATTTCATTGAGAGCTCACGTACTCTTAGCAAAACTGTGACATTCAAAAATAAAAAATAGTCAGCAAGATGGATTACACAACCGTCTGAAAGTCCCGACCTTAAAAGTAATATTTTCTGGTCGTCAAAGCAACAGCAAAAAAAGAGAGAGAGAGAGAGACAATCCAAGCGCTAATACCCGAACCAGTTGCATAACTTGGGGGATTTTTTTAGAGATCTAACATCCTATTATATCATTATTTGCGTTTGTAAAGAAAAAACAAGGGGAAGAAAGCCAACGGTACTCAGGCTTATCGCTTTTGTGACATACCAATGTAGCTAATTTGTTAAAGAATTTCAGAGTTCATGCAAACGGAAGAGATGGTAATGCCATCTTTGGGCGATCTACAGTGATGTTTTGTGAATTAGTTATGTCTAAATTCGGAAACTAAAACGATCCTGTACCATGCTCGCCTCCTTGTAGGTTTTATTTTCTTTGCTCACAGATGTCGGATGGGTTATACGCAGCAATATTTTTTCGAACCATTATTTCCTGACAAGCAGATTCCATAATGAACTCATTAAGCCCGCCATTCACTTCTCGCTGCACGCATCATGAAGGGTTACAAGCCACTCTAATCCTATTTAATTAAATTTCTCCTCGTTACCTTATAATTCACAACCGTTACTTAACATATATTAAATACCCCCACAGGTGCCCTCCCTCTGTTTGAAAAATGAATCTCGAAGTAAAACGATTAAGAATGTCATCCTTACTCTACGCTGCCCTACGTATTAAGTGGTTGTTCAACTGTTATGCTCAATAAACTGTGTTCGTGAGAATATTAATTAATTCTATATTTTCCCTTCACATATTTTCATTTCTTTGCAGGTCACAGGAGTGAACGCTGACGTAGTGAACCAGGAACACTATGTTCTATGCGCAAAGTTCGCAAAGATTTCATCCCACCCAACCTTGCATCTTGACTCTAAGAGAGCAATATACATGGACCGGACCAACAATATTAGTCTCAGGAGAAATGTTATAATCTAAAACAGACGGTGATTACGCATTATACATGTTGCAGTTTGAACCAACCAATTAGATTTTATTATTATTTTTTACATTTAATTTTTTTTTTTAATTTAGCACATACTGCATTCAATACTAACATCAAGCAGAAAGTACTATTTAAGCCACAAAAATCTCATCAAATTATCATGGTTTTTTTTGTTTTCTTTTTATTTATTCATTTTTATTTATTCTTATGTTTATATTTCATTTTTAGAATGCAGCAGTAACTAAATTGCATCATTTCACTATCTCTCGCTATCACACAACGAAATGCGATCCAGAAGAAAGGATATCCTAGAGCGTCCGTAGCTCAGTCGGTATAGACGAAACTCTTTGGTTGAAAACGATTCGTTTCCCATCCAAGACGTGAGGAACCTTTATCTGGTCTCCTATGACTAAAGGTGAGTTAGATGGTCTCATACGGAGGTAGTTTTTTTTTCTGTTATTTTTTTCTCACCCGGAAACTCGGATTTTTCGTCCCCCAGAAAGGAAAACCGGTCCCGTGAACACATACATCTACATTGATAAAATTGCTTCCCACCCACCAACGCCAGACTCTGCGACAAGTCGGTTGGGATTTCCCATAGTTACATAATCACGGCGGACTCTGCACTAAGCGGGATAAAAGCACTATATAGATGAAGAAAATTTCACTATCTCTCGCTGCCACACAACGAAATGTGATCCAGAAGAAAGGATATCCCAGCGATAAACGACCACATAATTTTCCACTCAATTACTTATGCGAATATGAAAACCCATATAAACAAAGACTATGAACCGGAGAACATCCGCGATTTATTCCCCCCCCCCCCCCCACGTCGCTAACTGTTATTAAGCAAAATTATAAACATTCGAGCATACTAAATTATATACATACATATGATGAAATGAAATGAAAAACAAAGATGGAACAATTTTAAAAAGAAGTTCGTTTTATATTCGCATCCTTGTATAGAGTGAAGTCACTCATTATCACAACAATTCAAATCAGAGCAGTTTTGCCAATTTTATTTTCCCATTAAAATTCCCATTTGAAATGTGATTATAGGAAGTCTAGAATCACATTTCATTAAATTCCACCAAGCCTAGAAAGGAATAACTTTATCCATTTCGAATCGTGGTGCCATTTACAACGCGGAAAAAATTATGCTGTCTACTTGCCTAGTGGATAGTGTAATTGACTCTCCATCTGACAGGCTATGGAAGACGATATTTACGAATATTTTCAGGTAGTAAATGAATTTCATTGCTCGGTGCGAGACCACCACCCTGCTTATTGGACAACTGAAACAGCTTTAAAAAGCTACATACGTCGTCTCTCAAAGCAGTATTCCCAGTCCTGGTTGATCGAGTGGTTAGTGTATGTGTTATTCAACCAAGCTATGCATTCCAATACGCCGTGGACATGGATGTTTGTAGAAGGTCAGATCCCTGCTCAGCTTATTGGATTCCTAGAATGGTTTGAAGAGTTCCACGTTTGGTCTCTTAAGAGTAGGGTGAATAGCGAAAAAAAAAATTAGCCCACTCAAGGCCCTAATGTATTTTAGGTTTACAACCTTTCGTAGTTGAAATTCACATTAAAAAAAATCAAATAATTTGTATGTAAACAATTATTTTTCGAGAACTATCATGACTGTGATAAACCTTCAAAGATTTAATATGTTAGTGAAGCATAGGGATCCAACAGCTAAAATTATTATTTTTAAGGAAAGACAGCTTTATAGTTCAAAAAAAAATTCCTTGAGTAAACAAAATTACGCTGAGACTGGCCAAATGGACTGAAAAATTTTAACCGGTGTAGGTGTGTATATGGTTCTTTGATTTTTGCGATGTGATCTTAGGATATATTTCCTCAAAGTCTCTTATTTTATTTATTTAAAAAAATACTGCTGCTAAGTCATACTTCAAAATATATACACTGCTAAAATATACATATTTTGAATCTAGTACTTCCCTCACAATTATATAATTAATTTTTGTGTTGTTACTTGGTGCTCTTTTTTAAGCGACTCTTTTTAAAAAATCTGAATTTTTTTAACGTTAATAACATTTGGACTTCCATAATAACGTTCTCTAAATCGTTTCTTTTTATACATATGTTTGCTCAACATATTTTGTTTCCAACTATATCTATCCAAGAGACTACATTTAGCCGGCGTTCTCCAACCAACAAACAGGCTGGGGGATTTAAAGCCGCCGGTATGAAACCACAGAGAGGCTAAATTGAAGGCTAAAGCGGTTTCAAAAATACCATGTTTGATCTCTAAAACAGGGTTTATAGCTTATGTCAAAGTGAAAAATAAATAAATAATAAATAATAATAATAAATACTTAGTCCATCCACGGTACTATAGGTCCGCAACCTTCCTGTGGTGGAAGTCATAGGGGAAAAAAAAGTATATTTTACAATAACAAAAATATAGAAACCAAAAGCTTTAATTTGGCTGAATTTTATAACATATAAAGAGAAAGTGGTATCCGCCATCATGAAAGGAAGAAATATAAAACTTCGAATTTTACCAGAGAGTTTATGAGAATCAATTTTTGGCATAGGAACTGCTTTGATTAACACTACTTAAAAGACATGAACTCTGCCCAGAAGACCAGGCGGTTGCCTTTTATCAGTGCATTGATTAGGGTTCACTGGCCTGATAGCTGTTCCGAACTGTTGGCTCTCATCAGAGACAAGGCTGAAACCTAAGACGACAAGAACCCTCATATCAGTACCAGAGTAGTCCCACGTCAGAAAATTCTATTTCTCATAACTGAGTTCTTGGTAAGTGCATAAATTCGTTTTTCTTTTTTTTTCCCCCTTCTTCGTTTTCAGTATTAAGCATAAATGCTTGTAGGACCACCGTTTTCAAAGACCATCACGCCATCTTTTCCTTGGACTTCTATTTTTCTTTTTCCTTTGGTACCCAGTTCTTTACTTTCTTTTATGATTTTATTATTTCCATTCTTCTTTCCATTTTTAGATCCAGTCATTTATTGGTTGTATTTAGCAACTTCCTCTGATTTGTGAGTTTCGGATTTTGTTTAATATTGTTACACCTTCAGTTTATAGCTCAATAGTTTCACTGATTTATCTAATTTTCGTAGTTGCTGCATATGTTTCTGCTACATGTTAGTACTGGTCTGATTACGCCGTTATAAGATTTTTTTAAATTTTATTTGCTTACGTTCTTATTCTTCCACATGAAGCTCTTGAGACATTCAGATATTCTATTAGTCTTTATTGCTTGTTCTTGTACTTCATTTTGTGTGATGGCATAATTGTTAATTTTATTCCTAAATATTTTATCTTACTAACTGGTTCAATTATTTCCCATTTAACTTCTAATTTGCATCTTATGAACTCCTTGACAACTGTCATTGTTTTAGTTTTTTTTTTTTTCCTGTTCATAACCTCATGTTTTTTTATTATTTTTTTCTGCTGTATTATTGAATGTATTCAGCCACCTTTGGAAGTCATCTTCATTTTCTGCTAGTAAGATATCAGTAGCATATCCAATTAGTCTTAATTTTTGAATTTTAATTTGTATTCCGCATTTTTCCATTTTGTTTATTTACTTCGTTTATTATTTCATTCATCACTGAATTAAATAAGGTGGGACTTAATTCCTTTAGTTATTTTTATTTCCTCAGTCTGCCGTTGTTCTGTATTTATTATAGAACTGTTGTTGCTGTGTGTATTCTTAATTAGTTTTAAAATTTGTTAACTGTATTCTGTCAAATGCTTTTGTAAAATCAATAAAGCACATGCAAATAGGTTTATTGTATTCCAATGTTTTCTCTATTATTTACTTTCGTATAAATATTGCATCTATTGTTGATCTATTTTTCTTAAATCCTAGTTGCTCATTGGATAATTTAAATTATGATTTTGCACAAATTATTTTTGTGCATAAGTTGTGCTATTTGTGCAAGCAGAGAACATTAAAAGCACGATATCACAAATCTGTTTATGATAAAAATCTACGAATACATTTTATTCACGTTGTATGTGTACATTGATTTTAAATCAATTCTCAAAATCTCATTGTTCAAGCCATGTATGACGAATAGCATATTACGAATGCTAAGGTAGTTCTGAAATTCAACGATGATGGAATTATTGAGCATTTCAAATATAACATGAGCCTTTGTACTTAAGGCTGATATTCCATAAAGCTCTGCTCTTTCATCTACTCTTCCTTCTACATATCAAAGACCTTCTCCAAATGACTACAAACCTCTACAATCCTAAATTCTGATCTCCAAACCATTATTTAATGGAGTTCTGATAATGTTAATTTCAATGCTAATAAAACTCAATTCTGCTCTATTTCTTGAAAAAAAAAAAAAAAGTTTTACTCTCGTCTTACTTTTGAGAAAAAAAATCTCTACAAAAGATGAGATTTCTCTCCCTGTAGTAATTAATCTCCCAATATTTAGCGACAACAGGATTTTTCTGAAAACCTGGTCTCATTCTCTGTATGAGAATGACTTGGCAGAAACATATTACACCGCACCCAAAAAAAATCCAGTGTTCTCTTTCGAGATGTTACTTGGCATCTGAACAGCTAACTCAATGAACATCATAAATCCCTCCATCCACTGAACAGTGTTCTCATATGTGGAATAGTGTCGCAAAAAACTCTCTAAAATACTCGACTCAGTACAATTAGGCTGATTAATGATCCATTTCTCACTAATTCATTCCACTCTCGTTCACACTGACATTCAGTTTTCTGCTACCTGCTGTTAGTATTTTCTAAAAATCCATGGCATGTGGATACTGTTCCTAAGAATTGCCAGCAATTTTCTTTTCTCTTATGTATTTCCAACAGAATACGATCTAGATGTCTGCACATCTACAGTACTTTCTACAAGGTTGATTAACATTTAGTGAATGGAATTATCACAAAAAAAAATGATTTTCAATATTTTCGGTATATTAATTATCAAAAATAATTTATTAGGATTTGGTTCACACTAATTGGTTAATTAATCTTATTTTACTAATGCGCTATCACTAATTTATTTTTATGTAAGATATAATTCACAATCTAAAAATCAGCATATCTTTAAACTGTTTTTTTTTTTCATATAAGATCTTTACAATCAACACAGTGATGCTGGGTGTGCTTTGTTTGTATGAAACTTGTTTCTAAGTATTATCTTAACGCTTAGAAAGAAGTTCCATGAGTAGTTTGTGATATTGCTTCTCATTTCTGTCGCCGCATTTGATTGAATTATGTCAATCCCAAATATTAACATTCTTTCAGGATATTACTAAACTGGAGAAAACAAAAACAATCAGAAGGAACCTTCTCTTGTAAGAAGGTAGATGCATAGTATGACGCTGATAGATATTTTTTCGAAAAGCCGAAGTACAAGTTTGGCTAAGTGAAGTTCCCATTTGCAGGATGTCTAATATTGCTACAATTTCCGGAGGGCTGTATTTCATGCAGCACTCCCAAATCTCGATTAATGATTTGGTGTTCGGAGGAAGTGCTCATATACCCAAGTGGCAAAAAAAGCTAATGAGCACCGTTTTTTCGCTGTTTACTTTCAACAAATAAGGCTAAATGCGTCGTTATCACCTAATAACATTAAGATTCGTATATTTCAGTTGTTGTCTTAGATATTTAGACAAAAATTAGTGTGCATATGCACCTCAGGCATGAAATAACAAGGTAACCATGACCTGCTTTTCATTACTAACCGCGAATGACTAAAGCAATACAATGCAAACATATAAAGACGCAATCGCTTAACACTATGCACGCTGGACTTAGTTTAGCAGAGAAACGAAGTAGCATTTCATATATTTTGATCCAATATCTTATCACATTAAATTTTAATCTATCTAAAGAGCAAAGACATTCCCCAAGGTTTACTACTAGCCATAAACTGCTGTAGTACTGAACGGTGAAGACTGCGATTGCATTTACTTTTAGAATAGGTCGTTTTTTTTTTTTTTTTTTTTTTTTTTTAAGTGAGGCAAGCCCTCTCTCACTTTAGTCTCATATTCATTCTAATCTCATTCTAGGTTGGCCAGGGTTAATACGGCAAATAAGGATAAGAGGTTGGTTATTATGTCTATTAATTGCCTACGTTTTTCGTGTGGTGTGCTGATTTTGAGTAGGATGAAAAACCCATGTTTCATGGGAAAAATCCTGCCATTTCCGTATGAGAAAGACTAACTCAACTTCAAATGAAAAGCCTTATAAAAGTTTCTCGCATTTTAGACGAGTTTTGAACAAACGTTTTTTCCAGCGAAAAGGCTACCCAATGAACTTTCCCAGTCGGTATCAAATGAGGAAGTTCAGTCAGTGTTGACCAAAGATCGATACCGACTTACGGAAGCTTCCTCCTAGAATCAATTCATCCTGAACAGGATTTGAACTCAAGTATTTTCAATAAGACGAGTGCGTTGGATCTGGCATAACAGTTTGCAGGCAGCTTAAGAAGGCAAGTTGACAGGAGGGTCTCCGTTCATAAATGCTATAGTAAAGTCAATTCCAGTAAATTTTTCACATATAGATTACAGGATCCGAAGGCGTCCTGTCCTACCACCAAGACTGTGTGCACCTTACCACATCATGTCATGTCACAAGAAGTTTTAATGGGGAAGTTCAGTCAGTGTTGACCGAAGGTCGATACCGACTCACGGAAGCTTCCTCCTAGAATCAATTCATCCTGTACAGGATTTGAACTCAAGTATTTCCAACAAGACGAGTGCGTTGGATCTGGCATAACAGTCATAACTGGCATAACAGTCGAAATTAAGAAATAATACCACACCAAAAAAAAAATTATTTATACTTTCCAGTCCTTGCTAGAACCCTTAACGTTCAAGAAAGTTTAGATTAATTTCTTTGAAGTAAAGTAACGCAAGTTATAAGTAAATCGATTTTAAGTGTCGAATGAACAGAGACGAAACTTTAAAACTGTGTTATTTCCACGACTAAGGGCTTCATGCAACAGACAGAAGAGCACGCGTCAGCTACCCCTCCCACACTGACTGCAATACCACGATCGTAGCTGACCCGGAACTGCACTTTCCGTGGCGTTTCAGACGTTTTGCCGAAGGGAAATGTCTCCCGTCTGGTAATGTGACCTCAGAGGTGACCTTCTTCAACCGTGTGGTCTTGGCTCTAACTACTGGCCGTGCAAGCTGACATGTCAGAAATGTCACCTATAATCTCTTGTTTAACCTCGATACCAGGAGGTCAAATAGCTGAATGAAGTATCAGATTTTATCTGGTTCACTTCCCTGACTAGAAAGAAACAAGCAATGAGAGAAAAGTCGGTGAACAAACACTTGCTGGACCTGTCTACTGGATACGCATTATAGTGCACGTTTCAAGAATAGTTTTTCTAATCGCCGATTGCATACCAGGATTTACAACAACGATAAATGTTAATAAGCAATCGAAATCGTCATAGTTTAATAATAGAAACAGCAATAGAAGTTAGAAACTGTTTATATATCATAAAACATTTTATTTGAGTTGTCGATGTGTATAGCTGAGGGATGCCAATTCGAATACCTTTTGTTTGTTACTACTTTATGTCATACCATACCTGACTGAAATACGCCATGGAGGGGGGGGGGGGGGTATGGCCCACATTTTCTGCAAATTAAAATATCATTTTGCAGCGCCAACAAAAAGCGAACTTGACTCCACATGTTTTGCAACATAAGCACGAGTACAATGTACATTGTTTCAATCTCAGAAGTTTCGATTTTACTGATTTTAACTATTTATTATCGTAACTCAATCCTGCTAATGGATTGAGTTTGTGAAGTAGAGAGACAAGTCTCTTGCAACAGCTTTCCTATTGTTTTTATAACGAAATTATGCGTAAGTCAGAAAGTGCAAGGCTTTTGCAGCCAAGTATGGATAGGGTTTTTGGACTTACACAGGAAATATCAGAATCAATTCTCGTCATAGTAGGGCAGGAACATTTATAAAGGCTTTCAAACTAATGGCGAATTAACTAGTTTCATACGGAAGTAGCAGGATTTTTTCCTCCCAAAAAAAAAAAGGTAAACTGTCCCTAATAACACAAAGATACATGCATCAGCTACATTTCCAGAAAAATGCGATGATAAAATGAATAAAGTACATTCTAAACAGTTACTCAAATATGGCTGTTCACAGATTGCAACCGTTATCACAGACATCAGATATAAGGACTTCACAACGGCGACCTTCGCGAAGGCCTTATATCTGGTGTCTGTGATGACATATACCACAAGATGTAGATACTAGAATCTCCTTGAAACCAGCGCAAACTTTCAGAGAACACTAATAAAATTAAGTGAACATCAGCTATGATGCTTAATAAAAATTTTGTCTATCCCCTCCCCGAGGAGTGGCAGTCAACAAGAACCAAGGTCTCATTTTGCACTGTCAGTCATTCGGTCCTTCCTTGCAATACATCAGTCTTTTCTACACTGATAATTATCTACGAGCCACACGAAACAATAAACTGCTTGTGCAAATATGCTAGGAATGTCGGGTGTATGACTTTGCTCTAATCTCTGGATGGGTTTTCTTTCTTTATTTATTTATTATTAATGGAAAGAAACTGGTTACCGTAAGTCTTCAAAGTTTATTTCACATTTAGTTTATAGTGCTTTATCGATGTTTATTTATGACTATTATAAGTATCCATATTAAAGTTATTTTAAGAGTACAGAACATATCTTATTTTCTTATTTCTGAATAAGAATATCATCGTCGTGATATATTTTTTTTAAAAAGTATCAGTTTCTAGCCATTTGATGAATTTGTTTACGCTAATTTCTATTTTTACTGTGTCAGTAATATTTTCTTATCTTAAATGGAAAGTTTTATTGACAAAACGATTAGAAATGATAATATTCGGAATATTTCTTCCTTGGTTTATGGAAATTTAGTTTGGTATTTGGGATCAAGTATGAAAATCTGTTGATTCGTTTCAAACAGGACCACTTTAATGGTAAAATTATGCTTGGTTTGGTTACAATTAGGGGAGAAGAAACTATTACCATGAAGACAATAATGATTTCTGCAGTGTGCTCCCAATCTCATTTTCCTTGAACTGAAGTCGCAGCACCCATGATGAACATGGAATGTCGAACAGTGATAATGAGTTCGGACTTGACGAAGTTACCGGAAATAACCCGTCCTTTATAAAGCAGTGAACGGCTGAACTCACTTCACTCAATCCGTGCCTGCTACTACGAGGTATACAGTAAAATTGCAATACAGTCTTCCCCAAACATTGAAACTCCATATCTACTATAGCTTCTCCTTGAAAACTGATAA
This sequence comes from Typopeltis vanoorti, assembly GCF_054136105.1. NCBI lineage: Eukaryota > Metazoa > Arthropoda > Arachnida > Uropygi > Thelyphonidae > Typopeltis > Typopeltis vanoorti. The sequence continues at coordinate 49,397,734 of NC_143554.1, forward strand.
AGAAAAACGATTTTCGGTGATTCACTAAGAATACTGCAGAGTTCGGAAGTGAAAGCTTGTTTTATTCTTTCCAGTTATTTCTGATCTTTTAGTGACCAATACATCCATCAAAATCTTACCATCAACATATGCGGAGGTGATAGAGGATATATACGCATCACAGTTTTGCAATTCACAATGTCAATAACTGGCCCAAGTGCTTTTTAAATTTAGTTTAATCCTTTATCCAAGTGTAAGCAAAGTTTGCTTACACTTGGATAAATACGCTTCAATAGCATATCATAATAATCTAAAATAACTAATCCATTCAAACCACGGAAATTAATCAAAATCAGATAAAATCTATCATCCATTTTCCTCTATCAAAGAGCAAGATATTCAATATCTGTAAACGAAAGACGGAAGAAAGAATAGACTACACTGTTCCGCTGCCATAAACCAAACAGCAGCGACGAACATTGGAAATACAACTTGTTGCAGTTCTATTAAACTTTGTGTGTGTGTGTGTGTGTGTGTGTCATGTACTCTTTGGCCACAGTGTTTTTTTCAATTACCCTATGATTCACTCTATGCCCAGTTGCTGCGGACTCCTACAGAAACTATGAATCACTGCCGATGATGTAGTTATTTGAAAAACACCTTAATGCCACAAGAGTTTAAATGATTAGGGTCATAAACCTCGAAGTATCAGGCGCTGCTGTCCTTACTTTAAAACCATTAACCAGAAGAAGGAAGTCAGAAAGCGGAAAGGTACTAGTTTATTGTAGTCCGAGTGGCGGGCATATTATCCCCCCCCCCCCCCAACTGAAAATGCGCATTACAGTTTCGGGACAGAACCTACCTCTTTCCCCTAAGTGCCTACTACCACGATGTAGAAAAGTGCTTCCCAAACTTCTGGATATCAGGGTCCCCTTTGGAAAAATTAAAATATTTCACGCCCCACTCGAAAAAAATTGTAATATAGACATATATTAATATTTATATTCAATACAAAACATACACAGCGAATATTGCAAAAATCAAATGCAAATATTACATTTTTAGCATCTCACATACACATTTGACATGCCACATTATCTCATATTTTATATAGATAGATGTATTGTTATTGTACATTTGCAGTACAAGAACATGAAACGTAAACCGATTAGTAATAAAGAAAGAATTAAAAACTTAAAAGAAGTTTAATAACAATTTAATGTGATGGATGTGTTTCAGTACTGCTACACCAGTATCAGGTGAAATATTTGAAACTGCAATTCTTAGATTTCTGCTTTGAAATGAAACTTATATGAATAAGCAATATTTACTAATATTCATTAAGCGCCGAAATACGCAGGAAGCAAAATTTGTGAACCAATGCGTGATTTTTTTCCATTAAAATATAAAAATAACAAAAAAGAAATAATAAAAAATAAAAATTAAATAAGTTTCTTTTAAGATAAAAAAAATCTACTTAGTCTTAAAACATTTTAAATTTGTTTTCATTATTTCACGGTCCCCCTCAACAAAACCTACGGCCCAAGGGGGCCGCGGCCCACAGTTTGGGAAGCGCTGATGTAGAAGACACAACGCAGTTCAAAATCAGTCCGTTATTTTAAACTTAAGAATTGTTTAAATGATATATATGGTATCTTCAATTCATGAGAAATATCTTGCATTAGTCTTTTTGTCCCCAACCATCTATTAGTTAAATACAAAATGACTTGTAAGGTTGTCTTCGCATCATTAGTTAGTTTCAAATTACCGGACACTAAATGTGATATATAGCCTAAATTAGGAAATACAAATTTATTTCTTCTTACTGTTTGCATCACAGAACACTAAAATAAATACAGCATTTACAACACTTTTTTTTTCCTCGCGATCGCATATGTTGTTTGTACATAAAGGTCACACTGAAAAGATCACGAAGTTTATTTAACTTTCAGGATAATATTTATTTTTACTGCACACAGGAAGGAGCTGAAAAATATATTCTAATTTCTTCAGATCTTCCAAGATATCACTGCTGAGATTGATATGCCAGTAATGGCGAGACTCCCTTGAGAGAAAAGGTCACAGTTCAAACTTCACTAAACCGCGGGGAGCATTGCGAGAGAGACTATGGCACGTATAAAGAAAACACGTCACACATGTGTAGTAACTAAGCATGGGAGAAACACAGAAGTAAATGGCGTTGGCGCGCGAGAATCCGAGGCGGTAATCCATCATCATCTCACCTCAAAACGAGGTCAAATAAAGAGCTAGCGGTGTTATTTTTGACAACTTTAACTCGCGCTGAATTATGGGGTGACTCTGAGAATTAAATGGCGTCGTTGTAAATGTCTAATTATGGAGATGAATCTAGTGTTCCTGGAGGCAAGTGATTAATGTTGTTTCTACGGCAAGCGTTTCGTTTTCAATATTCCACCAAGAAAAATACAAGTATCAGACATTATCGATGTTTTAATAATACAGCCGCTATTAATTTCACTCCGATATGGACCTGTCAACTCGTTTCTCCGGCAACACAATGATATATGAAGCCGAGAAAAATTATTCTCGAGAACGTTCATAGAGTGACAGATATTGAACCACATAAAAATAAACTCCCCCTCTACTTTCGGCTATCAGAGCGATAAAAATGCGGTTATTTCAAAGTTTTGATTAACGTTCGGTGGCGATGCAAACAATAAGACCTTTATAAGTGGAATCTTCATAAATCAAAGGAATAATACCATCTTCACAAAGTACTGAATACTAGCTTTATCTCGTGTAATTATACACTAAACTGCACTATTTGTGGGTTGTTGTAAATTCATCAAGATGGCAATATTTACTGGATACCTATTCAGTGCAAGCTTTAAGAACCATATTATCCATTTAATAGCAAAAAAAGAATACCTCCTACAACAGAGAGATGGTCCGTCTAAAAGGTTTACAGGGACAGAGGGTTCACTTGTTCATCGTCTTAGAAAATTTTGCTGCCCAAGTTTTTGTTTTGTTGTTTAGAGTCTAAAACAACGAAAGCTTCGACAATAAAACTTTCTGCTTTACCCAATGCAACCATGATTTTTCCTATTACCACGCTCTCAACTCTTTCAGGAGAAAATTATTAGGTCTTCAGTATCACTGACATTAGGAAGTTATGGGTATGAACTAATGAAAAGATAATGTAGTCGAAGAGACTGACAAGATACAATTTCATAAAGACAAACTGCATTCTCAGTTTAACAAATATTTTAAGAAAAGCTTATTCTGTAACACTAGTTTCTATAAACATAAACACCATTAATAGAATTATTTTTAGACATGCATTTCTTTTCACCTCTTATGTAAGTGTAAAGCAGCCAATTTCAGACTAAGGATAAATATTACCTCCAAATATGTGAAGACAAAATATTCATCCCCCTCTAATATATTTCCTTATTTGTATTTGATCAGTAGTGATAATATTCATTTAATAAATATATAATAATTTTATATAATAATATATAAAAATCATTTAATAAATTAATAAATCACTATTTAATATTCCTTTTTTACTCATCGGGGTCACGGTATAGATTCCCAGCGATGAGACCACAATAAAGGTAGAAACTGGTCTAGGCAGTGACTCAATATTAAAACTGTTCATGATTGTTTCATTGCCAGATATTCTTAAATTAAAAAAAAAAGTTTCGAAATTGACCAGGAAAGTTATGAGAATAGCCGGAGTTCTTCGGGTATTGCAAAACTTAAAAGTACTACATTATATGATCGCTTTTGATTAGTGCATTTGAATATGGTTTCATGGCTAAAAGACTAATTAATAATAGCTCCTGGACAGAGTTTTGCCTTTTAAATAGCGCAAGACTAAGGCAACGCCAATGCAGAAAGCAATCCTGCCAATAAGCTCTCTGATCTTTTCAGTTTGAAAATATTTCACGGTAGAAGAAATGGATTTTATAAGGGATTTTCAAATGAAGGTGAGTTAGCTGGTCACATACGGAGGTAGCCGGTTTAGCTCCCGGAAACTCGAATTTTTCGTCTCCTGAAGCAGATAAACCAGTCAGAATACATGCAATTAGCAGACATAATACACTGGCCTCATAGCGTTTAGTTGTTCTCTATATTATCATTTATCAGATTACCTGAGAGTTAGCTCAGGTAATCTGAAAAATGATAATATAGAGAACAAGTATGTATTGACGTTTTCTAAGCTACTTCGGACTTCCAATATGCAATCTGATACACTCACTCGGAATAGATCGTTCAAAGTTTCTTTAGAAATGCTGATAAGATTCTATGAGGATTGAACAGTACTAAGTCCATATAATGTATATTTTCTATAAAATAGATGCGGGCTGCTGCCAGATAATATCTAACAATCTGAATTACAATAGCCAGCGCGATATTTGAAGATCTGTTTGGTGTTGAATTATACCACAACTTCTTTATGAGCTCATGCTTATCATGTCAATCAACGTTCGCTACGTAAAAAGAAAGTAGTTATGCGAGCAAAAGCCGCTGCTTTACATACATCAGTGAATTAACTTCACAATAACGTGCAGGCTGCAAGGAAAACGGCAAACAGAACATACTGTATATGTAACTGACAAACCGTCCAAACCCTTTGTGATGAACGTAAACAATATATCTGATGCTTACGGTACATGGTAAGTAGCTAGTTTGATTAATCACAAAATAATATTAATTCAGCAGACTGATTTTAAATGAAAAATTGGGTTTAGTATGGGCCAAAAAAAGTCTACTAATTCGTAGTCATCAGAAATTTCAAAAGCTGGTTTTCTTTTTTTCTCAAAATAATATTTGCTAATGTCGGTGTAATGATGCTATCGATATTTTTTTTCGATTTGTTTTACTGCTAGGAGATAATAAAATAATCGAAAAAAGCGTCAACTTTTTAAAATATTATTTCTTCTCATGTTTGGCTAAAATAGATGCACATGTCTCTCATCTTATTTAAAAATTATATTTTAAAATAATATATTAGTTCCGAGTTTTTAAATAATGACATGAAATAAACCAAATGCCAAAAAAAAATTATAACAATGCGACATCGTGTATAGGAAATGAAAATACACGCAGATAAATCTGGATGTTAATTTGATTACTTCAATACAGATGCCATCATTGTATCAGACGAGAACGTGGCTCTACAAGGACGTCTCCGACAGACACATTAGCTTGATGCATTCAGTAATCCGACACACAAAAGAATCCTTATATAAAGTGAAAGTTTATTGAAGCCTGTTTAGGACAAAGGCTGGGTTATTGAGACTATTGTGTGTTCCTTAGTTTAGTCTAGAAACAGTAATTTGATTTATAAATAACGAGAAGAAAGGATAGCTTTAAATTTAATAGAAGTCGCGAAAGAAATTTCACACTGTTGCACATGAACAATATCCAAAACCGACCACACAAACACAAATATACGCACAGTAGGTCCAGTCGAAGTAATCAGTATCAAATTAAGATAGATGTCTAGCTACCGTCTTCTCCAGAAGTGGTTGTTCAATTACTAAAATTGGTGTATTAATGCTTCGCATTATAGCATATAAAACGTTTAACAAAGTCAATCTGCGATGCAAAAAATTTAAACAGTAAGTGACCTAAACATTCTTTTCCTTGATCAAAGAACACAAGATGTCCTACTGTATTAGAAAACATTGATAGCTACAAAGAAACATGCCTTCTTAGCGCAGCGGAAAATCTTAAGTGACCATAGGTTGAAAACAGTAGAATTCTAATCCCTTCTAAGACATGGGGATATTTATAATGGATTTTCTACTCAAGAGAAATTAATAAGTCACACACGAAGGTGGGAAATTTCTTCCACAAAACTGGAGAGAACAATGACTCAGAAGTCGACTACAGTATAGATGTCTAGGATAACTTGAGTAGTGATGATTGAACTGATAGCATTGCCATCAGTTCAACCGAACAATTTTTTTTTGTTGTTGTTGTTCATACTTCTATTTTATTAGTTATTCAAATGTTTGATTTTACAATGAAAATCACCACGACTTCTTGACCTATAACGGCAGTTTCCTCCTGAAAGGTTCGGCCGCTGACTCCACAGCACAGTGCACAAACCCACGAATACGACCAAGATCACAGAAATGAACAGCTCGAAGCAGACGCGAGAAATTAATGCTTCCGCGAAAACAAGGGAAGATGTACCAATTTGGTAATGTTTTAAAACACTCAAATTTCTCCAGTTCGTTATAAAAAATATAAATTACTTAGTTCTTTGTTTAGTAAGGAATGCAAATCTATCAATGTATTGTTATGCTTATTCTAACACCAAGTAAGAGATGACACAGAATTGTTGGAACGTCATTTTTATCAGAAACCGTCAGAATTTTCTCGAAACTACAAAAACAGAAGGGAAATTTCTTCGTGTATTATTTTTTAAGCCATACCCTGAGATTAAAGTCCCATCTCGATAACTTGACCCGTTTTTAGTTAAAAGAGAGAAGAAAGATTTTTTTTTGCAAAAAAAAAAAAAAAAAAAAAAAAAAACTGGTAATTTAAAAACAGGTCAATTTTTAAATGATAAAATAATCCTACATATTGCAATTGCACAACAAAAGCTAACGAAATCTGTTTCAGAACCTTTTTGATCAGTCAGTGAGCTAATCAATATATATATATATATATATATATATATATATATATATATAATGTTAAAGATAAGAAGCTATTTTAAACCTGGTTTTTACTCCATTTCCCAAGTAAGCAAACAGACAAATAAGTCAAGTTTGCGCCTGCACGTAATGCAAGTCTAAGTGACCCGTAAAGTACTACAAGTCTAGGCAACTCGTGGTAAAGTTGGAATAAGCTCTGATCACTAATCTTAATATTTACCCTTAATGCAAAGCCCATCTCCTTGAGATGTATGATGCTATGCATTAAAGGCAAGGGACCACTACCCAGACCGGTTTCGACCTTTATTGAGGTCTCATCAGTGGGAGCCAGGCTAGAAATACCAAGATTAAGTAATACAGAGCTTATAAGTATTTTACCAAAACAAGTTACCAAAAGGATGTAGAAAGTTTTTCACCTTGGGTATAATATATGTTAAAGATGCCAAGCTATTTTAAACCTGGTTTTTACTCCATTTCCCAAGTAAGCAAACAGACAAATAAGTCAAGTTTGCGCCTGCACGTAATGCAAGTTTTAAAACTTTCTACATCCATCTCTCATCCTGAGATTTTTATTTAATAAGGTCAAAGCATCTTTTGGACTTGTTTTGGTAAAATACTTATAAGCTCTGTATTACTTAACGCTGGTATTTCTAGCCTGGCTCCCACTAACTCCCATCATACATCTCAAGGAGATGGGCTTTGCATTAAGGGTAAATATTAAGAATAGTGATCAGAGCTTATTCCAACTTGACCACGAGTTGCCTAGACTTGTAGTACTTTACGGGTCACTTAGACTTGCATTACGTGCAGGCGCAAACTTGATATATATATATATATATATATATATATATATATATATATATGTAGAAAGTATTTTTACCTTGGGTATAAATATGTTAAAGGGAGTAAAACCAGGTTTAAAATTGCTTGGTATCTTTAATATATATATATATATATATATATATATATATATATATATATGGGGTGCTTAAGGGTCAAAGCTGTATAACTGAGAGGAGACCTCCAGATAGCCTTTAAAGGAATGCGGAGAATCGACAAGGGCTTCTGACCTAATATCCAATCCTCACCTTCTCGTGGTGCACCCTGTTGGGTATCTACCTGGATACTGAACGAACGATGATGGGCTGGCAATTTGGGATTTAGCCGACCAAATTGTATTCTTATTTACTTAAACCAATATACAAAATGATGGTACAACATGACAAAATTTCATGCCGGCTGGGGCGTCTCCCGGCTAAACAAGGCGCCCGTTGTTTTCGCCAGGGAACCAGGACGAATAGCGAAAAGTCAGCTACTGGAACAAATCTGAATCAACATCACCCAGAGTTAAAGATCGGTACTATCAACATAAGAAGCCTGAATGGCAAAGAAATGTAGCTAGCTGAGGAATTAGATATGTACCAGATCGACATAATAGGGGTGACTGAAACAAAAAAAGACAAAAACTGATGAGATCATTCTGAGCAATAAATACAAAATGTTATATTCAGGCAATGACAATCAAGGAAAAGAAGGAGTAGACATAGTATTCAACACAAAATACGAGGCTAATCTTCTTGAATGTCAGGCAGTCTCAAGTAGAGTAATGTGCGCAAATATGAAAATTGGGAACTGGACAATGAGACTTATTTTTGCCTATGGTCCCACAGAAGGTTTCACTAAGGTAGAAGTGGAGGAATTTTTTGATGTTTTAGAGAAATTATCTGACTCGATGAAAAAGGAAAAGTTGGTCCTTGTTGGGGATCTAAATAGCAGAGTAGGAAATGATTGTCAGACATGCAAAAATATTTTGGGAAAATTTGGAGAAAAGAGCAAAGCTAACAATAATGGCAAATACCTGTTGGATTTCTGCTCAGGACATGGACTACTAACACCATGTTCCAGCATAAAAACTTGCACAAATTCACATGGAGAGAAGACGCAATGAATAAGAAAAATCTCATTGACTATGTTATTGTTAATAGTGATGTTTTTTCTCCGATGCAGGACACCAGAGTGTACAGAGGATTTGAAATTGGAAGTGATCACTATTTAGTCTTGAGCAGGATAAAATTGAATTTCATATTGAAAAGAATAACATGTAAGAAAGTCTTAAAGCGAATAAAAGTTGACCAGCTAACAGATGCGAACTGTAGACTAAAATACACGAAGATTATTGAAGAAAAAATGAAAGAGTTTGAGAATAGGAATCAAACCTTGGAGTGGGAAGCCTTGAAGCCCTCATTGACTCAGCCAGAGAGGCATGTGGTGAGGTTGTCTGCAAGGATAGAAAAATCAGAACTCCATGGTGGACACAGGAAGTTAAAGAGGGAGTGAGGGAAAAGAAGAAAGCATATCAAAAGTACCTGGCAAATAAGTCAGCTTGTGTTCTTAGAGAATACAGAGCCAAATGTAAGAAAGCTCAACACTGTGTAAAACTAGCTAAACAAAAGTCATAGGAGGACTTTGGCAAGAACACTGAAAATAAATATCAAGAAGGTGGCAAAATATTCTGGAGTTTGTTGAAGAAACTTAGAAATGGAGGAAAGAGTGCTGTAAAAGGAGTTAGTGATGATAAAGGTGACATGAAAACGGGAGAAAAAGATATCCTTTAAGTATGGAGATGTTACTTCAAAAAATTGCTAAATGAAACAAGCAGTGATAGCACAGTGGTAAAAAACACCTAACAGGCATACAGTCAGGAATAGATATCCATACTTGAAGTAGAAAAAGCCATCAAAGGCTTGAAATGTGGAAAGGCAGCAGTAGTAGATGATATTCGACCAGAAATGCTTAAGATGGTGGTATAAAAGTCTTAAGTGGCTTCACTGCATAGTTCAGAAAGCCTGGACAGAGGGACGCATTCCTGATGATTGGAGTAGAGCTCTCATAGTACCCATATATAAAAAGGGAAATAAAACAATGTGAGAATTACAGAAGTATTTCCCTACTGAGTGTTCCTGGCAAGATTTATGCAAGCATACTTGAGAAACGGTTGAGAAGAATTGTGGAAGAAAAGCTTGGTGAAGAACAAGCTGGATTCAGGTCAAATAGAGGCTGTCAGGATCAGATCTTCACTTTACGACAAATAGTTGAGAAAGCATGGGAATATAACAAAGATCTCTATTTAAGTTTTGTCGATCTGGAAAAGGCATATGACAAGGTGCCAAGAGAGAAGCTATTCAATAGGCTACAGTTATATGGTATCAATGGGGCATTATATCAAGCAATACTTAGTCTTTATTTTAGTTGTAAGTCAGCAGTTAGAATTGAAGGAAGTACAGGAAGATGGTTTAATGTTAAATCTGGTGTGAGACAAGGATGTACATTATCCCCTCTGTTATTCATTATCTATATGGATGACATTATGAAGGAAAGTGGTATTAAACATGATATCAGAATTGGAGATGTTAATGTCAGCTCTTTGCTTTATGCGGACGATGTTATACTTCTAAATAAATCTGCTACAAGTTTGCAAGATTCCCTGACTAAATTGAATAACTTTTGTAATAGATATGATATGAAGATCAGCATTAAAAAGACAAAGACAATAGAAATAGGTAGAATCGTTGAAAATGTCAACTGCGTTGTGAACGGAGAACCTGTGGAACAAGTAAAACATTTCAGCTACTTAGGCACAATGTTTAGTGAAGATGGTAAATTAAATATGGAAATAGACAACAGGATCAACAAAGCTGGTATGGTAGGAAGTCAAATGAATAAATTCATATGGAATAAGAGAGAAATTAGTCGGAACACTAAATTAGCTGTATATACAAGACAGTGTTCAAACCAGTTTTAACTTATGGATCTGAGAGCTGAGTCAGAAGTAAAACACTTGGCCAAAGACCAGTTACCGCAGATATGAGAGTTCTGAGAAAGATTAGAGGCGTGAACAGATGGCATCAATGGCAATATCACATTAAAAACGAGGATATGAGGAAAGAACTTGACATTGTCAGCATCCAGGAATGCGTTAGCACAGCTATTCTCAGGTGGTATGGTCACTTAAACAGAATGGGAGAGGAAAGATTAGAAAAACAAGTGTTCTCTGCGAGGTTGGCAGGAAAACGACCCAGAGGAAGACCAAGATATAGGTGAATTGATACTGTACAAAGTGCCTTAGACGATAGAAATATAAGATCTGATAATGTTGGAGTCTTGACAAGTACCAGACTGATTTGGAGGAAAATTGTAGATAGGAAGTTAGTAATGCTGTAAATTTTTCATGTAGTACTATCATATCTTGTACACCCCTGGAGGGTACAAGTCAAGAATTTGAATGATACACACACACACTACTCAAAACAATTAGAGGATATTTTAGTTTCTGTCGGATAATCATAAATTTCTGCAAATAATTATAACTATTGGGTATTTTATACATGAATAAATATTTCTTACTTATGGGTAGGGTGTAACTGATGAGATATTGTTTAAATAATCAATATGTATTATAAATTTAACAAATTATACATTTCAGCGTGAAATAATTTTAACAAGAATATTCTTTAATTGTTTTAAGCAGTGTATATATATATAGTTGCAATTAAGATTGACTCGGGATGTATACATTTGTAAGATTAAAATTTAACTGACTAGAACCCGAGAAAGTATTACAAAAATCTTTAATAAATCACGACTAGTTTCAATATGACCAGATGAGATATATATATATATATATATATATATATATATATATATATATATATATATATATATATATATATATATATATATATATATATATATATATATATATATATATATATATATATATATATGGTCATATTTTATGTTTCTTTTCACATTTGAATAAGATGAATGTAATTTGGACGAAACCAGTCATGCTAATAATTAAGTACAATGTCCAATTCTTGCCTTCTCATGGTGCCCCTTGTTAGTAGGTATCCACCTGACCTGTATACTAAATGAAAGAGGACGGGCTGGCAATTTGGAATTCTGTAAACCAAGCCGTATTCTATATTGGCTTAAACCAAAAGACAATGATGGAATAACTCGATAAAAGGTTATTCAGGTTAGGGTGTCGCCCGGTTATACAAGCATCAAGTAGTTTTTCTTCAGCCTACCAGAAAGAACAGTAAAGTCCGCTACTGGAACAACTCCAAACAGCATCAGCAGAATCTTGAATTTTACTTATGTAGAGTTTGTAGTTCTTCAGTAGCTGACTAGTGGAACTGTAACTGGCAGAAAAAATTAAAGCACCACGTGAACATAATTGGTGTTGCTGAAGCGAAGAAGACAAAAACAGGTGTGATTCTTCGAAATAACTGCAAGATGTTACTATCTTTGGTCGATGATTATCAGGGAAATGAAGGAGTATTTATCGCATTTAATACTAAACACCAAGATAATCTTCTTGAATGGCAGGCAATATCAATCAGAGTGATGGAAGCCAAGATCAAAATGAGGAACTAAGCAATGACTTACTTGTGCCTACGGTATCACAGAATGTTTCACTTCTTCCTCATTATAACAAATTCAACCCGTCCTTTCATTTTGAGTCATTAGAAAATGCAACTGACAAAGAAAAAGTAAATCAAAAAAAAAAAAAATTGATCGTTGTTAAGGACCTAAACAGCACAGCATATATAAATATACATATTTCTATATGTTCGTACAATTTGAAGAGGCAAAGCTAAAAATAACAAGTGTCTGCTTGATTTCTGTTCAGGACACAGACTAGTCATCACTAAGAGAGATGCACAAAACCAGAAAAAAAGAAGAAAGATGACAACAATAAGATAAGTCTCACTATGTTATTGTTGACAGCGATATCTTCAGGCTGGTTCAAGACACGAGAGTATACAGAGAATGCGAAATGGGAAGTAATCACCAGTTAGGTTGAGCAGGATAAAAATGAATTTTCAAGCGATAAGAAAAGTGTGTACAAAACTTTAAAAAAATGGCGAAAAGTTATTTCAGGCAAATATCCCCACATGCTCACCACAGGTTTCACAGCTCAACTCAAGACTGGTTGCTTAGCATAGCACAGTGAAAAACACTACTTATGCCATATTGACGCTCTCAACAAATTCTCAAAATCGTTTACAGCGCCCTTCCTTGTCAGTTTAACAAATAAACGCCCATACATTTCTAAATGTACCTAAGGTGGAAGTAGCGCCCATAATGAGGAAAATCTTACAAAACTTACTCAACTTAAAAAAAAAAAAAAAAATTGCAATTTTGAAGACTTCCAACGGCATCTAAATTTTAATTTATTTAAATGAAATTAAGTTATCAATATCAATCTAAATAGAAAGCTGTTACACACAAAAAAATGGCTATTCCGAAAAGATAAATCTTATTAAGAATGATATATTCGTTCGCTGCAGTTAAGAAGCGTGTGTGTATATATATATATATATATATATATATGAACTGGAAAATTCCAGTATAGATATATAACAACATATATGCTAAGGCCTATACTTTCTTAAATCCCACATTTTTCCCCAACTTTAGGCGGATAACTAAGATATTTGTTTATATAATCATTTGTGCTTTTCCCTTTGGCAAATATCCACTTCTAAATGTCTTTTCACGTTTCGTCTTCAGCTTTCTGTATTTCTCCAGAGAACATTTTCTAACTTCGCATAGCTTGTTCTACTGTCACATCTCTCTCTCTCTCCGTCCGCAATATTAAGGCTTCCCATTATAGAGGCTTTTACAACAGCATTAGTCCCACGACGTGACAGGGTGGTGCCTGCAAGAATCTCCAGCCAAACTAGCACACAATTACAATCCAGCCTTCCAGCTTCCACTTACCATAGGAAATAAAATGAGCGCTATTCCATTAACGGTTTCAACTATGCTCAAAATTATGAGGTCCCCTGGATAAAGATGTTCGCTGTCTATAGATTAAGGTATCTAATGCAGTTGGGGAAGCAAGAGAGGCGGGTGAGAAAGCCAAGTGGATGGGATATACGGTCGGCAGCAATAAGGATAGTTCACAATTACCCTATAATGAGGGGCAGTCGGCTTTAATATACTCGGAGCCGGAGCCTGTAGTTATAAGCGCTGTTAGTGCTGATTACCAACTGGTGCCGAGCAGAGCAATCATGTGCAGCTGGCAATCCCCAAACCAGCGAGAATAAACAGATTCTAGTGACCTGCAATTCACTGACAGTATACCATCCGATGTCAGCTATACAAAAGTCAACGATGACAGCCCGCCTTCAGTTCAATTTATGCTTTGCAAGCAATCACAATTAGGGCCAAGTTATTCTCCAGTATCTTCGATTATAAGAAGATAGACGCTAATTTTTTGTCCACAAAATACTACTAATATCATTCTTCTCTCTCTTTTTTTTTATTTCTTTTCAATAAATGTCACAGCGCCCACTATACAAGGTGAATCCAGAATGTACCAATATTGTCTGAATTATATAAATATATACATTATTCACATTTCAGAAATATATTATTACCTTAGTACATTTTTTGAAAATATTTCAAAATCAGTGTTGGTATACTGTTCAGTTCCTTCGAATATTTATCTTCAAGTGTGAGTCCCATAGCTTAGCCGAATAGATCCGACTAACATTAGGTATCACCTATTGGGGGAGGCGGGGGATTGGAAATCGATTTTATTTTATTTTTTATTTTTTTTCAATGACTGCAATTTGTTACTGCTGCAAATTGTGAGAGAGAAAAAAAGAGTAGTATAGGTTAACTACCATCCTAATCACGCGAGTAGCTATCTTCTGAAGGACTTCGGTTTTTCTAAAAGCTCAAGTTTAATTCCAAAGGAAAAATTATACCAATTATATGCAGTGTGTGTAAACTGCAAATGGGTTCATGAAAATATTTGCTCAGAGAAAACATAATAGCAATACAGAAAGACAAATGTTATACTCGCTTTACAGCAATTCGCGGAAGCAAAAGCAGCACGTGAAATAAATAGTTTACAGTTACATGTATATAGTTTCATACAAGAAACCAAGTCCTTCAGAATTCAGTTAAAGTGTGTGTGAGATGGAAGTGGATACGACACACCTACTACCTAACAAAATGTGATCGAGAACCCTAAGGACTAAAGTTCCTGTAGATTTCAAACAGGTTGCAGTCAATCCATCAAGTTTCTTAAAGCAGTAACCTGACACACCGAATTCCTCGTATTTATATTAAGTACTGGCAAAAATGAAAGTCTTGAATTAAAATAGTAAATTTATAATATTATGATCATTCATTCTCAGGTGATTTTCAATGTCAGTTTATTGTATTTTCATTAATTTAAAAACGTATAATCCGAATTAAAGAAAGTTACATAATTAAAAGAACGAGTAGGAACAAATGACAGTTGTTTATATCAACGAGATTTAATAATATGATAAAATGCAATGGAAACATTTTAAATGAAAGAAATCATCAAATAATAATAATAATAAAGGAAATTTAAAAATGAAGAAAGAAACTGATACAACATATCAACAAAACAATTTGACATAGACAAATCACCAAGATATTATTTTTTATGTGAATTCCCAGTTTAACGTAGTTTTACTTATATTAATATTGTGAATGGGCTAATACGGGAACAACACCACATATGGAACTTTCAGCAACTTCAGACACAGACTAATCAGACTGGCCACAATGGGTAGCGAAATTCATCTACCATCAACAGACATTCCACACATCAAAGCCACAACGATATTCAAGTCCACAGCCTGTTGGTTAGAAAGCGGATACTAGTCACTCGACCATTCAGACGGACGTAGATGACATTGAACACAATGCGAAGCAGAAGACCACAGAAGTATTTGCATGACATAGAAATAATCAGTAGTTCATGCAAAATTCGTGTAAAAGTAATGATGGTCACAGACATCGCGGCATCTGCGTAAAGGAGTTAAGAGATATGCAGTCATATTAAGACATACATAAAAATTCGAAAATTTAGGCCGATGGAATTTTTTATAGTTTACTGGAAAATCGTTTTTATTGCTTTTATTTTTCAATAAAAATATATATGAAAATTATACCGAATGGAACTTACACTTTTTAAAAACTGTAAACAAATAAAATTATACTTTGACGACGGATCAAAGATGGTGAAAGTGACCATACATTGGAACATCTCCAGATGAGCAAAGAATGCAATTCAGTGCAACGGTTTCCATAGCCACATTCCACCCAAGTAATGCAGAAAATCTATAAAACACAGTAGAACCATTGGGCTTCATATGCTGAAATTCACCCCAGATTCTGAAGTTTATTATTATTATTATTATTTATTTATTTATTAATACCTTGGGTCGTGGTTGTTCTCAAACCAGTTTACCATAACATTCTTATATTCAAATCATGTCAGACCAAGGGTAGACAGCCATACAAATGACATTAAAACATAGGATCACACAATTCAAAGTAAAATAAACTACAAAAAGAGACTTGGACCCATTAGTAAGATGTTATAGTGGTACATGGACACTAAGGTAATATTCGCTTAAAATATTCAAATAGAACACCTGAATGAATGGAACATTACATGATAGTGGTGATGTAATATATAAAGTAATGTTATCCAGGACTTAAAAAAACATAATATTCTATAGTTATTATTATTATTCAATCTGGACATATCATCAGTTAAAATTTGTAGCTAAAAAACCTAGCTGGCATCCATGCAGGATAACACGAGAAACAATAAAGAGAAGTAAAAGCTCCTGAATTCTGAAACACGCTTTATAAGATTTTTAGGGGGGGAAAGGAAGAGAAAGTTACGTGTAGTCTTTTTTTTTTTAGCCAATTTCATGTAATAAGTGCAATGATGCACTTGACCGATAAGTAGTATTAGAATATAGGTATCTGAGATATTCATGTAGGTGTTGCGAACACTCACAATTGTCAACTGTGCTATCCACGGTAAAGGTGAGAGCATTTAGAATCTCATGCACAGAATATGTTAGAAAACGGATGTATGACATTCTAATACATAAAATCGCAAACGCGAAGATTACTGTCATATTCTTAAAAAGTAAATGAAAATTAAATAGTTAAAAAAACTTTATCTTGGCAAAAGTAATCAAACATTTTTCAAAATAAGAAAATTGAAACGCATATTTGAAAAAATAGAGAACCGCTTAAGTTAAGGGGATAATAAATCCCGTATTATTTTACAGCCGGGTACGAAACTCGGAGATCGAAATCCATCGAAATCTAAGAGTTTCAAGTCGAAGAACTATCGGCGAGTCCAAGAGTAAGTCATCACTTGGGTAGTACAACACTATGGCAACTCGTGTCAAAGGTGAAGCGAGCTCCGTCACTATCCTTAATATTTTCTCATAATGTAAAACGCAGTTCCTAGGAGATGTATTACTGTTTTACATTATGAGGAGAGGTCACTACCCAGACCGGTTTTGACCTTTATTGAGGTCTCATCAGTGAGTAGGTAGACCTGGAATATCAAGGTCTACCTTGATATTCCATTATGAAAAAATATTAAGGATAGTGAAGGATCTTGCTCCACCTTTGACACGAGTTGCCATAGTGTTGTACTACCCAAGTGATGACTTACTCTTGGACTCGCCGATAGTTCTTCGGCTTGAAACTCTTAGATTTCGATGGATTTCGATCTCCGAGTGTCGTACCCGGCTGTAAAATAATATGGGATTTATTATCCCATTAACTTAATTTATGTCGCCGGAAAAAATAGCCTCTTGGCTCTTTCTCTTAGAGAACCACTTACTTTTTCACGCATTTCCTCAACACTTGAAAGACAAACAGAGATTTTTTGATAAAAGTTTCGTATTCTAGAGAACTTATATTCTAAATGCATTTATAGGCAAAAAAAAGTCTTATTCAAAACTGAAAAGATATCATGTCATTAGTCATTTAGCCCATAATCTCAATAGAATGGTCTGTAAACAATAATGTCCAAATTTTGCCTTAGTTTGCATAAAATTTCTAAATGTCATTTTTCACCTCGGCTATGTCTGGAGACATCTGGAGTCCCTCCTTCCCACCTTACTGGGAGGTATGATACCATTTCATGCAATAAATATTAAGCAAATTAATATTAATAGAAACAATATTAAACTATTGGCTGTAATATATTTTTAACTGTAAATTGCGTCTGTTCTCCAGGACTGTGTGACGGTTTTCAGGGACGAAAAACAGGAGAATTTCCGAGAATTATGTGTGTGTGGGGGGGGGGGGGGAGACCTCCATCTTCGTATGAGACTGAACTCACCATTTGATTGAAAACACTTTCCAAAGAAACCAAATGTATTAATAACTTCCTAATTCCAATGTTTGGGAAAAGATGATCAAACGTATATAGAAACGAATTGGCATATTGTTAAACACATACGCACTTGAGCGCACACAAACACACAACATGAATATACTGTATATAGACATATAGATACAAGCGTGTGTGTCTCTCTCTCTAGAGCAAGGTTCCAGGACTGGGTAAATATAAATATAAAATATATATATATATATATATATATATATATATATAAAATCTTCAACCTGCCCACGACACTAAGCTGCTATAGGCTTAAAACCTTTAGTGAGTTGAAGTAACAAAACTGACGCTGTATTTCTAATGTTTACTTGTATTTCGCTGTCTTTTCTTCCGTGTATATTTGAATCCAATGAAGCCCGAGTGTAGGATATACGTAGTCGTGAGTTTCGAAATAAATAAGAATAGTTTAAGTTTATTCTATTTTTTTTTTTTTTTTGTATTCTTTCGTAGTCATATCAAACTATTTTACATGTTTCACAGCCAAAAAGGCTTACGATGAAGAAATATACATCATTTTAAAAGATAAAATATTACTTTTTAGTGAGAATTATTCTGATGGGCCTGGCCTTTCGTGTGGTTAGTTTGGTTTAACTGGAATTCTGACTGAAGTAACAAAGCCTATTAGGTCAGTGTCAACCACTTTGTATGTTTGCCGATTAAAAAAAAAAAAAAACTGCAGTTTTAGAGAGGAATCCTCGCTTCGAATTAGACCAGACTTTCACTTGACCAGCCCTTATAAAGTCCTTATAAAAATCTCCTAGATGTAATCCGAATCGAATTGATGTGTGTTAAAGCAGTGCCTATATAGATATTTTAACCACTTTGTACTTTTTCTTTTCATAATGTTGTTTTTTTTTTTTGTGTGTGTGTGTGTGTGTGTGTGTGTGTGTGGTTATGGTTATTTAGTTTTGCCTTAATATTTTCTCATTATCTCGATCCAGAAAAGGCGACACTAATAACTAGATATGTCAACATTACTCAGATGAAAAACCTTAAATACTTACCAGCACGGTAAAGGTCTACTGAAAGATTCACAATATTTATGTAGAAGTGTTCCTATGTAGGTTGGGAAGTATTAAACAATTTTTCTAAACCACTACTGTAATAAGTGTTCGATTCAGTTAAATTTAATAAATCAATACATTTTATGACGAAGCTCTTATGAACATGATATATATTCCATTTTTACTTGCATTTTTGGCTCAATGGCCTCTCTCACGGCCAAATAACTTGGCACCTTTAAAACCTAACTAACGTTCTGATAGGGCGTTTATCCTATTGCATATTATGGCTATCAATTGCGTGTGTTCTTCTTGAGGATTTGCCTGTTTTACGGGATAAAAACGCCGAGTAGCTTTGCAACAAAATGTGCTGAAGGTACGCAAACTCCTGAGTCATGTGAATATGTGAATATTAAAGATTCAGCTTTGAAAAATAAATAAGTAAATAATAAATAAATAGAGAAATAAATAACTAAATAAATAATATTTTAGTTATTTTAGCTTAACATAAATAGCCGGTTTCCTTTTAAGAAGAGGCTTGAAAGGTTTATGTAAGGACTCCATTATAAAAACTCTAAGCGATACATCCACAAGTTTTAAATTACTATTGAAAATGTAAAAGTAAATCATTCAAAACATTAGTCATAATTTATTCATTTCAAATCTAGTTCCACAGAAAAGAATTAAATATAGATCAACAGACAAGCGCTAAGAGGAGAATTAAAGTGGAATCTGTGAAACCAGATCTGTTTCATGGGTCACAACGTAACCAACCAAAGCAGATACGTGAAACAATTTCATTGTCGTGCATTGTTAACACTATGTAAAACTGAGGACGTTTTTTTTTTTTTTTAGATAATCAAGGATGCCCAATCTCACCTCGCGGTTCTCTGAAAGAACGTCTCTTCCCCCCCACCCCCTCCACATACAAACCTGCAATTCAAAACAAAACCACAGTGACATTAACAATACCTGGTGCATTAAACGTGAAATGCATGATCGAAATAATAAATTACATTTGGGCAAGCAAGTCAAAGAAGTCGACGTCTGAAGATCAGAAAAATTAACACAAAGGTGACGAACACTGATAATGTAAAGCTGGCTTAAGAATAGCCAGATTTACAATCATTCCGGCCACGGAATGATTCCGGACCAAATGGTGTAAGTTCCAACATAGAATAGTTTTTCCAGTCGATCGCAGTCTTAAATAATCACTTCAGATGCAAACATGAAAACAGGGACTTAAGTCTTTTGCCACCAATGAAAAACTGAGACCATTTCTTCAAATGCATCGCAATTAGTGATTCTATTTACAGAAAAACTGCTGCTCAGATACTACTAAAGACAGAAGATAATTAATACTGCTCACTAAAAATTTGGCGTATCCACGGAAGGATGACGGCACATGTTGACGGTTATTAAACATTGATAGCCTTATAGCAAGAGCCTTCCTATACGGCTCAGTCGGAAGCTATTACCTCTCTCTCTCTCTCTCTCTCTCTCTGGTTGGAAGGATACGGATTCCAATCCTGTCCCAGATGCGAGGAACATTTCCGAGGGCTTTTCAGTTGAATGGCAGACCAGCTTTTCCTATCAGGAAACTCAGCTGTTTTTCCTGTATGGAAAAACATACCAGACAAATGTCCAGGGAACACACATTTAACGTCATAGCGTTAATTAATTGGGTTTATATGAAAGGACTACTGAGTGCAACACGTGAAGAAGAAAATAAAATAACATGAAAATTTGTGTAGCTGACATACAAAGTAGCATTTTCATAAGGACAGTTATTTCTTATAATGAAGCCAGAAGTCCTTGAGAAATATACAGAATTTACTGCATGAGGTAATAATGGATAACTATGAGAGAATTCCGAAAAGTAAGGTAACATTTTCTTTTTCCTCGAGGATGTTTAATAATAAGAAGTTGAAATGATACACGAAAAGATAGTGAACATGCACTACTTCTCCAAAGTCCCCAAGTTTATTGATGCACTTGTCCCAATGATAGATCCGTTTATCAACATTGCATTGCCTGATAAACTTCCTCATCCATATTGAAATGCCTTCCAGAAAGGTGTTTTTCTTGAGGGTGCCGAACAAATGGAAGTCTGAAGGCGCAAAGTCTAGGCTGGAAGTGGATCTGGCAGAGTTTCCCAACGATTACAGCACATCCACTCAGGAGTGGTGTACGGTATGTGAAGTAACGTTGTCTAGTAAAATCACGCCGCTTGTCAGTTGTCCTGGTCGTTTGCGTCGAATGATGGCTTTCAGTTTGCTCAACGTTGCAAAGTAAAGCTTTGCACTGATTGTTCTTCCCTACGGCAAGAAGTCCACCAACAGAAGACCTTGGTGATCCCAGAACACTGTGGCCTTGACTTTTCGGGCAGTGGGAACGGTTTGGAATTTTCTGCGTATAGGAGATTGTGGATGTTTCCAGGTCATGTAGTCTTGTTTGCTCTCCGGGGTAAAATGATGAACTCACGTTTCGTCTCCTGTAACTAGGTGAGCAAGAAAATTCTCACCTTTGTCACTGTATCGCAAAAGATTCTCTAGACACATCCCCATGCGCGTTGTGTGCTCCTCTGACAATTGTCGGGGCATCCCGCGGGAGTACACCGTTCGAAAGGGAAGGACATGGTGAACAATTTCGCAAACAGTGGACTTACTCGAGTTCACCATTTGTGCAATCAATTTCACACAGTTTCACTCGCCAGTCTTCAAGAACGATGCCTTTAATACGCAAAATGCTGTCTTCTGTCTTGCTCGATGAAGGCCTCGCCGCTTCAATGTCAACCAAGGCCAGCTTTAAATTCATTGATCCAAAACATACCTGCTTCTTTCACATCACCTCATACACAGCAACCAGTTCACGGTGATTGTCACTTAATGAAGCCCCTTTTTGCTCGCAAAAAACAAATAAGTTCATGGACACCTGTTCTGAACCACGCTAGCACAGCAGCAGCCATCTTGCAACTGGAATTAGCTGTGAGGTGACAGTAGCGCCACATTCCAATGGCGGTCTTTTTGAACGTTATTAATCTATTTCCATCATGTTTTATCTCATTCCCTTTCACCATTATTAAGAAAAAAAATGTGTTATCTTACTTTTCGGAATAGGAAAGAATATGGAGAATGGAGGGAAAAAAGCACTAGTTATACCAGTTTATAAAAAAAAAATGGGGGGGGGGGAAGAAACATAACTGCAAGAGCTGTAGAAGAATTAGTCTGTTATTTATATATAGAAGGATTTTAAAGAAGTTGAAATACAGGAGACAAACTACCAGCAGAATGATTTCCAAAAAATCCATAGACGCAACGTCTACTTTAAAATTAATAATAATAATCTCGTGTAGCCTTTAGTAATTATGAAAAAAACCTTTCATAAAGTTAACAAAACTGCATATATCATCGACATATTTGATGATATATATATATATATATATATATATAAAATTACTATTTACATATATCACCACATAAGATTATTTACAAATATCAGTAAAATCATTAAATGAAATTTCAGAACATATTTTACAGGATGTGAACACATCCAAAGAAAAAACAAAAATAACGGCATTCAAAAGTGTAAATCCATCAGAATCTTGGGACGTGCTCTAATTGTATGAAGACGAAAAAGATAGAGATTAAAATATCAAATATTAATTTTTTTAATTAAATGGAGTAATAAATAATATAATTAAGCCATTCCTAGTACAAAACTTGGACCATAAAACAGAAAGAACGTGAAACGAATTTAAAAACTCTAGAAATGATATTCCTCCGAAACACAACTGGATAAGTGGGACCGACAAAAACAAGCGAAGAAATTTTCAATCTCTGAATATAAAACCAATAAATTATTATATAAGTAAATATTCAACAAAAATGGGAACATCTAAATCGAATAGACAACAGCAAACTATCAAAATTATTGTAACTGGAACAAAAAGAGTTGGAAATTCAAGAAAGCGATGGCATGGCAGTGGAAGAACAGATCACTTACTCTAAAATTCATGACAAGAAGAAAAAGACGTATAGTCCTACTCACTGAGATAAGCCATGGAATGAGAAAAGAGAAAATGGAAGTAGCGATATGTGGTAAACAAAGCAATTCTGTAAACTCTACTTTCCAATCTCATTCATACATACACCAATGAAACAGCACTATTTCTCATGGGTTTCGAAATACAGTAAAAACCCCTTTTTTACACTTTCCAGGGGACTGATGGAAAAGAGTGTAAATAGCAGGAAAGTGTAAATAGCAGAGAAATGTTAAAAAATATTTTTAAAAAAGCTGAAAGATGACTTACTGCTAGTATGTGAGTCTACATACTAGATTACAAAATTTAATAACTGAAAATAAATGAATTTAGAATTACTTACATTTACCTATTTAAAAAAAATCTTTAATTGTTGATTGTTTTTGCTTTTTCTACACTCTAAGTTCAACCTGCCTCTCCACAGTGTATAAGGCATTAAATGCCCCATCGTCTCCTGATACACTTGCAATATACCACCTCAAAACAGAGATAGCTTGCATTGCTTCTTTACTAGTAGGGACAATAGGTTCTTGATCAGTCTTCTTCAACCACTTCTTCATCTTCTTCACCAAGGTGGTTGGAAAGGATGTCTTCTACACTTGGTACTGTTGATGTGATTATACCATAATCAACATCAATATAGTCTTGAAATGAGGAAGACTCATCCATCACTTACCAGTTGTTGGGCTCTGACATATCTTCTTCCTCCTCCTCTTCCACAAATGTAACTCCTGCTTTCTAGAAACAGTTGGATATAGTTTCAGGAATAACATGCAACCATGCTTGGGCCACATAATGCATGGCATCAAGGATTGATATGGTCATTTGTTTTGGGTCCATACCATTAATATGCATAAATACAGCATTATCAGCAAGCATTTTTCTATATTTCCATTTAAATGTATGGATGATGCTCAGATCTAATGGCTGAAGCTCACTTGTACAATTAGGGAAAAGAACACTAATCTAATGTTTCTGAGCTGCAAATCTTCAGGGTGCGCAGGATATTTGTCTAGCAGTAATAGTATTTTGTGGTGATTTGCCCCCATTTTAGCATCCAGAGCATACATGGTGGATGTGAAGTTGCTGCTGGTCATCCATGGTGTGCTGTTGGCATCATACTTAGGCAGATTTTTCACGTTCTTAAAACACCTTGGCTTTTTTAATTTACTAGTTATCAGTGGAGGTAATTTTTCTGATCCGTTGACCATGAGCAAAACAGTTACCTTCTGCTTGCTGCGTTTTCCACCGTGACACTTCTCTCCTTTAAAACACAATGTTTTACTCGACAGAATGTTATAAAAGAACCCAGTTTCATCAACATTGAAAATATTTTTCGGTTCATAGTCTTGAATAATAGTCTTTAGTTCATGCTTCCACTGGTTTACAGTTTCCCCTGCAACCCTATTACTTTCTCCACGCACACTTGATTATACACACTATTGTGACGAGTCTTGAAACGATCAATCCATCCATTTGACGCAGTAAAACCATTAATCCCCAACCTCGCAGCAAATTCAAGGGCTCGCTAGTAGTATAGTACCATCGACTGGAATACCCGACGCTGTCGTAGAAACAAACCACTCCGCCACAAGTTTATCCAATTCATCGTATGTCGATGTCCGGATATATTTTCGTTTTTTGACACAGCGCCAGATTGCTTTGCATTGAGTTCAATGCTTGCCTGTTTTTTTACTATCGTGTTGTGTTCAAAGTGGACACGGAGAGTCCAAGATCTTTTGCTAAATGCACACGTGGTCCGGCATGCCAATCTACACGTCGCAGATTGCCATCCTTCCTTCTGCCGAAATACATTTTCTGTCTTTTTTCTCCATGTTTCTAACATGGATCATCCACCACCGCAACTTGAAAGCAATTATCACACGGTAATTACGCAGCAGAAATTCTGCAATATCAATTCGTACTGTGATTGAAAAATCAAGGTATCACTCATCACTACATCACTGCTGCAAGCGTACAAGTCACCGCGATGGCGGAAACGAAACTATAGTCGAAAGCAACGCCATCTTGGAACAGAAATGCGCAGATTTCCGCAGAAATCGATTTGAATGAGAGGAAATCGATTCGAAAATCAGTGTTGCCACCCGATGAAAAACGCAAATCACGGGAAATAACGTCCATATTAAGTTGTTAATGGCGGGAAAACAATATATCGTAAGAATAGGCCTTAAGACGGGACCAACAGAAAATGACGTAAATGGCAGGAAAATGTAAATTGCGGGAACGTAAAAACGGGGTTTTACTGTATTTATATTAGTAGTTTACACAGTTATACGACTTCCAAAAATTAAAACAGCCCAGCTATTTTCCATGTCAGGAAAACAACTGACAAACAAATTATCCATAATCATTGTTCATGCTGACAGCGATAAATGAAACATCATTTAATTCCCTAGTGTCACACATGCTGGTATAAAGGAAATGTGCAACCCACGGAAAAATACAATAAAATAACCATCTGAACTCACATAAACTGCACGAGCTAGTAAGTATCCCTCGCTCGTTCTCTTTTCTCTCTCAACCATCCCACAAATGGTTGATTAAATGGAGGTGTACACCCAGATACATTCAATTACGGTAGAGCGATGATGATCAGGAATTCCCTGAACTATTTATTCCGTTGGCAGTCTAGGCGTCGCTCGAGATGTAATTGTTATTAACGTGCGAATGGCTTTGTCTGCCTTAACGTGGACAGGTGCCAAGGACGGCGCATGCGTCCTAGTAATAAATTCCATTACCTAAGTGCCTACAACAGCAAGATATTCCCGGAAAAATAGGCTGACACTGACGATATAATGGTACATTTATGATGGCGAATATACCGCAGCTGACAGCTACAAAGGAGCGCAACAGTATTTCATAGTTTTGCGTTTTGTCACTAAAGAA
Source organism: Typopeltis vanoorti (assembly GCF_054136105.1). NCBI lineage: Eukaryota > Metazoa > Arthropoda > Arachnida > Uropygi > Thelyphonidae > Typopeltis > Typopeltis vanoorti. The sequence continues at coordinate 49,423,597 of NC_143554.1, forward strand.
ACAATCGCAGACGACATAAAAAGAAAAGGAAAGAACTAGCATTCAAAGATTTACTAACCAGTGATATAAAGCTTCTAACACTAAATCCAAACAGTTCTACGGAATCTTAAATGTGATGTCGCCACTTAGAACATTAACACATGAAAATCCATGTCGATGGTAAGTGTGTTGATGAAGACGAATGGAACGCCATTCGGTTTTAGCGCCATTAAGACGCATATGCCACCTAAATTTCGTTTTATTAAGACATTAAATTTTATGCTGTCTTAAATAGATTTATTCTTTTATTGCTATTAAGTAATATTATGAAATAACAGCACAAATGAACACACACACACACCCTAGATTTGTATATTATCAATATCGCTGCAGTGGAATATATTCTGGTCACAGAACTTCGCGTTCTACAGGGATTCTATACTTTACAAAAATGAAGTGCGATTTATGAAATTCTGTTTCAATTTCGTTTATAAGTGCTCCTACCTCTTAGTGAAATAATTTATTTTGTCGTAAGCACATTCTCTGTAATTTTAAACTGGTGTGTGGGGAGAAAATCCAATACCTGTAAATGTAGCAGATCACAAATCTGTAAAATGTTGCTATAAATGGTATACTTGCATTTCTCTTTATAACTCAGTTCTCTTACAATGAAATGGACCAACTGAGCAATACGTGACTTATGGACACGAAACAAGCTTAAAACTAGAAACCGATATAGCGGAAAATAACTTTCGATAAGGTAAGGCAAGACTTCATTTCAGCTCACTAACCGGAAACTAAAATCGACATAAGAGATGACAATTAAAATTTCAGATACATGTAAAATGTAGGTATAATATAATAAAAATGTTGTAAAGTGCATATGAAATAAGAAAAATGTCAAAAGACCATTTCACGAGAGAGAAAGGGGGGGGGGAGAAAAGTAGAAAGCTCATGCTGTTCAAACGGGTGTAAAGTCAGGTGTTGTACTACCCTAACCCCAGTAAGGCAGTACAACACTATATTCAGTCCTGAAGATACTTTCAGGCACAAACTTTGTTTGCTCACACTTGGATAAACGATTAAACTAAATTTATTATAGTCTAACCAAGTGAAAAATAAACTTTCAACATCTTTCTCTAAATCCAGAGTAATATAATAAAAAAGGTGGCACACCTTTTGGCAACTCCTATCGGTAAAGATGACCTCGCTAGTGCTTCTGCCTGGTATCTCCACCACTGGGCCTGGCTCCCACTGAAGAGACCTCATTAAAGGTCGAAACTAGTCTGGGTGGTGGCCCTTCCCTTAATGCATAACACTATACATATCCGCAAGGAGATGTGTTTTTCATTATGGGTGATACTGAGATAGGAGTGATGTTAGCTCATTCCACCTTTGCTACGAGTCGCCCGGTGTTGTACTACCTTACCCCAGTAAGGTAGCACAACACCATATTCAGTCCTGAAGATATTTTCAAACGCAAACTTTGTTTGCTCACACTTGGATAAAGGATTAAACTAAATTTATTATTAGGGTGTAAAACTTACATTCACTGAAATTATGTGGGATTTTCTAAAGCGATTAAAAAATAGCTAACAGAAATTAAAAGCAAATGACCATTTCCAAAGTATTCCGCCCCTACTACAGAAGTCCTAATGACTGTCACATCAACACACCAAGATCTGCAGAAGAGAATGAGATATCTCAAATATACTAGATAGCCTACAATTGTGGACAGTGTAGGAGGGAACCTCAATGGTGCTCTCCCTTCCCAAACACTAATATTTTCTCCTCCGTTGTAATACTGAAAGGTAAGCTTCATTTCACTTCCTGAAACTCAAAGTGAAAAGAAAATCCAGTTAGTTTTTTTTATTTACTTTTTCAATGCAAAGAACGGGCGGTCTTATAGCCCATTTAAAAAACGGTGTATTTCAATCACAGCAGCACAAATTTTGTATATAATGTGCTTAAGGAAATTTGTTAGACAACGGAAACGGTGTTTAGTGTTCGCGTGTACAGATCCCTCCAGTATACTGTAGTACTTTTAATGCAGAACTAAATATCTAAAGTTGTTACCCAATCTAAAAAATTTCATTTATGACTTGAGCATTGACTTCTTAAATATTGCTAAAATGTTACTTCTTAAGTATAATAATATGCTTTAGATCAGGGGTCGAGAACCGGCGGCTCCGAAGCCGCATGCGGTTCTTGGCTGAACAAAATGCGGCTCTTTTATATTGAATTAAAAGATACATAATTAATACAAACAACTAAATATTGTTTTTTGATACGGCGCTAGATACTATGCATGTGACTTATGTGTACGCATGAAATTTTATGACATCAACAACTGACAACTACGTTACATTTGAAATACCGCTAAATGTTAACCCCTGCCTAAAGGTAACTTGGTGAAAATGTGAACTAATTGATCAGCTGTCCTGTCAAACACCACGGTTTTTAGATACATACGGATTTTAACTGTCAAAATAAATATTCTCTTAGTTAACTTATTTATTGTGGTACTAAACTGGTGTTTAATTTAGTGTCAGGTAATGTTATGCACAAATTCATTTTTATTATGTTATTATGTTGAATTTGTGTTTTTACTTGCAGGTAAATTTGTGATAATAACCCTCCTAATATGAGGTCAAGAAAAAGAAAAATAATCGAAGAAAACAGAGGATTCAATAAAATGTGGATCGAAATATTTGCATTTATAGAAGTAAATGGAAATCCGCAATGTTTAATTTGCCGTCTACGACTTCAAAATAGCAAATCAGTGTCGAACGACATTTTCAAGGAAAACATTTAGACTTCCTAAAAAATATCCTGAGGGTGATAATAGAAAAAAAGTCATTGAAGAATTACAAAAGAAAACATTGCTTCAGCAAAGAAATTTGTCAAGTTGGATGAAATCTTCGTCGAATACTACTGAAGCAAGTGTTTTGTTATCCCTTGAAATAGCAAAAGCGGGAAAACCTTTTACGATGGTGAATTTCTAAAAAATTGCATGTATAATGTCTCTTTAAGGATATGAAAAATAAGGACGAGATACTTAAAAAAAAATTAAAGATTGAATCACAGACTTTTTGACACATTTTTAGAGGAACTAGGTAGTCGACATAAAGATTTGGTGACATTTACATCTGTACGATGGTTATCAAGAGGAAAAGCATTAAATCGTTTTTTCAGTGCTTAAAAGAAGTAACAGTTTTCTTAAACACTAAAAATTATAACGTAAATCATGTGGAACTTCTCAGTAATCTCGAATGGATACAAAATTTTTGTTTTTTGCTTGATATGACAGAATATTTTAATAAGCTAAATTTGAAGTTGCAAGAGAAGGAGTTACACAGCCTTACAATTACTAGAGGAAGTTCTTACCTTTGAACAGAAACTAAGAGTGTTTTCCGAAGATGTTATTGAAGAAAAATTTATATATTTTGAAAATCTAAAAAATTATAGATTGAATTGAAATCAAGAAAAAGTTTATTGTAAAATATTCGCTGAAATTATTACTGTAATTTTAGATTCATTTACAAGCAGATTTCAGGATTTTAAAAAACATCAGGAGATGATGAAATTTATATTACATCCGTTAAATTGCAATTTAAAATTAATAGATATTGAAACTTTTCCCGGAATATCAATTGCAGAACTACAAATAGAGCTTCTGAAAATTCAGAATAAAAGCATATGGGTACAAAACTTCAGGAAATAGTAGCACAAATTGAAGAAAATGAGGAATCTATGGAAGAAACACTACAGGAAATTATATTTAAATGTTGGAATTCTTTCCAAACTAATTATTTAAATGCCAGGCGACTTGCTTTTAGGGTTTGACTCTTTTCGGTTCAACGTACAATTGCGAAGAATTTTTCTCTTCAATGAATTACATTAAAATTAAGCGTAGGAACAAATAGACTAATGAAAGTTTGAAAGCCGAATTATTATTAAAGTGCACGACATACAATCCAGATTTAAGTAAACTGGCTGAGAAGATGCAAAATCAAGTCTCATTAGTGAATTTTAAATTAAAACAATCAAATATCTATTAAATTACATAATATTGTATTTTTGTTCGGTCTAATTCTTTTTGCATACAAATTCTGACTTTTTTGCAATATTATACTTACTTAAACATGTTTTGTGATTAACAACTTAATCAAACTTAATGTTGTTTTATAAAAAATTTATATGCAAACATAAAAATGGTGTTTGATATCTGGAACTCCGTCAGTTCACGCTCATTCCGTGGAGGAGGATCAGCAGTTCTCATATCCCACTCATGTTCAATTGGGTTATAGTCAGGAGAGTTTGGGGGACAAAGCAATGTGGCGTATGCATTGTTCCTCCAACCACTCAGTAGTTGTACGAGCCCGATGACAACGTCCGTTGTCCTGTTGAAAGATGGCATTGTAGTCGGGGCTGACCTCCTGCAGATATGGATGGAGATAGTTGGTTAACAGGTCCCTGTAGCGTTCACCATTCAGTGTTTGTGGGATGATAACTAGGATTGAAAAAGTTCCATGAAAAAGCTCCCCCAGACCATAACACCACCTCCACCAGCCAGCTGAACCCAACTGTGCAACCAGGAGATAGGGCTTCATGCTGTCCTCCAGACGATCTTCTTCCATCTGTCGAGGGTCCATTGCCGACATTCTTTGGCCCATGCGAGGCGTTGTTTGGAATGCCTGAACGTTATCATGGGTACCCTTGTTGGTCTTCGGCTGTGGAACCCCAGGCGAAGCAAGGTACGGCGCATGGTGCACGCGGAAACGGGTCGAACTTCCCCTTTGTTGTACTAGTGGGTGATTTGGGTGACTGTTGCACGTCGATGTTGAGATACCAGTCCTGACACCCGACGCTCACTTCTAGAATCAACCACGCATGGATGACCAATGTGAGCCCTTCTGCTAGATATCTGTTCATGTTTAATCCAGTCCTGGTAAACCCTTGATACACTAGTACGGAAGCAACCAGGTGCGGCTGTTGACGAAATACTGGTACCTGCCTTCCGGGCCCAATTATCTGCCGGCGGTCAAACCGGATTACGTTGCAACGTTTACTGATTGCGTACAGAGGATAGGTGTGCCCATTTATAGTAGCGACACGTAGTACTTCGTTATCGCACTAATATGTAAATCTGGAGTGGGGGGGGGGGGGTAAGCTAAGCTAAGCTAATTCAGTATATCAGTGGCGGCCGGTGAAAATTTTAAGTGGGGGTGCTGCATATATATATAAAAAAAATAAATAAATACATAAAGTTTTTTTCCTAATCAGTAACGAATTTATTAATAAATAAATTTACATATTAAAAATTTCTTTATTAAAAACATTTCATCCTCACCACGAACAAACACCAATAATAAAAGTTTCGTATCAATAGCAATAAGTGCAAAAGAATGTCGGCGTTAGATCGCAGTCCATTTGTTTCGTGAAACGATAATTGAAAAAACATTATTCTTTCCATATTTTCAACAGTGATACTCGTCATAATTCAGCCTTGTAATAAATAAATAATTATATGTTAACAAAATAAAATAAGATTTACAAAAAACAGTTCACCACGCACACGCACCAATAATAAACGTTTCATATCTCATAGAAATAAGGCGCGTAAGCATACTAAAAATACAATGCCGTTTGAGCAGTTACAGTTGGGAATGATGTAACGTGCAATGACAAGAGCAAACGAATATCGGCGTTAGATCGCAGTGCATTTGTTTCGTAATCTAAAGCGTTAATCAAACAATTCCAATTATTAACTATTCAAAACTAACACAAATAAAATTTAATTTTTCCATTTTTTCCTTGGGGGTGCTGCAGTGTCGCAGTGCTTATGTACGGGCCGCCACCGGTGTATAGAGAGGTGTGTGGAGGTGTGTATATATATATATATATATACACACACAGGTAAAAGATAAGCTAAATCGGTATATATATATATATATATATATATATATATATAAAAAGGTAAATTGAAGACGAAGTTGCCATTCACGTATGTTGCTTAACTCAGTGGTTCTTAACCTTTTAGTAGTAGCGGCCCACTAAGTATCCTAAAATATTTTCGCGGCCCCCTAGTTTGTAATAACATAATAATTAAACTTTTTATTTTTAAAAAAATAGTGGTTTTACTTACTGATTATAATGACAAAAAATCAGAAAACAGAAATCAACTTTACTTAAAATGTATTTTAATGAGACCTCTGTTGTTGAACACACACTAGTAATTTGTCTATTCTTGCTTCAATTGTGTTATCCAATGTTATGCGCATGCAGGAGGCAATTCGAAGTCAATTTCTTTGTTTCGTTTTAATATTTACCATTGTGGAAAATCCCTTTCACAGAAATAAGTAGAAACAAAAGGCAACAAATTTTGAATGGCCGTGGTAAACAGGCGCGGATATTCCCTCCGGATATGTATCCAAAATTGGACCAATCTCTTATTTTTTGCGAAGCTTTTACTAATGATTTATTTCTAACAGTTATTGCATTCATGAAGGACTTATGATTTTTCACTTATAAAAAAACTCTTCTGGCTTATCTTTATATTGCTGATGCTTCGTTTCTAAATGCCTTCTTAATTTATTTGGTTTCCGACATTCATTTCGGAGGACTACACTGCAAACAACACATTGGGGTTTTTTGAATTTCATCCATTTCTACACTAATAAATCCGAATTTTATATAACTTGTATCATATTTCCTTTATTTACTTTTACTCATTTCATTTACATTTACTACTGGCATTATTTTCTGTTCGATACGCGTTCACATCATCCGTGGAATTATCAACACTTTCACGTGTTCTCTTTGAACTACCAGGTGCATTTATATTGAGGAAATCAAATAATGTTCTTTGTTTGCTCATTTTATAAAGGGATAAATTTTAAGAAATAACAAATCAGTATTACAGCACTGAAAGTTTCGAAGAGTAATTTCACTCAAGCAGCACTTAACGTTAAGTTCTATGCATTCGTACTAGTATTGTTTAAAACTTCAGAGAATTACTTCTGTCGCACGTTCACATGTCCAGTATGCAGAGTGCAGATGTCACGACGGGCAGTGTTGCCAACAACGAAAAGTCGACTGTGGCGCTACCACAAAAGAAACTACTGCATTAAACTACATAATTCAGATTACTAATATACAAAACGATACAAGTTTGAAAGAAAGTAAAATAAAGAGCAAAAAATTATTATTTTAAGAAATTTCAAAATTTTAAAATTTAGAAACTTTCTATAAATTTTTCGCGGCCCCCCTGGTTAAGAATTACTGGCTTAACCAATCTCTTTCCAATATTAGTTAGAATATCTTAAAACAATTACACAAGGCAGACTCGACATGATGTAACAGCAAGAAATAAATCTGCTTACATAACGTTTGAAAATCATAACAAAATAAGAAAGTTTTTGCAACATATCTGCTAAAACCAAATATACAATGAATGCTTTAAACCATTAAATATAAGGGGAAATTTTATAAAAGCAAATCAAGACAGTATAAAAAAAGAGAAGAAATGCAAGTCAAGAATGCATCTAAAATAATTAGTTGCATAATGAGATAAAATTAGTTGCATAATTAAAAAAACTACGAAAGCACAAAAAGTATCTTAATATTACAGTGTTTGGACAAATGATAAAATAGGCCAAAGGCAATAGAGGGACGCAATATAGAAACGCATTGCTGCTCGAAATTCCCCTCCAGAAAACAAACAAAGCTTTATCCTTGCTCAGAAGGATGAGCCAGTTTCACTCAACAACTGAATCACTTGATGCTAAGCGTGGTACGACGTTGTGAGAAAGCCATCGTAGTTCGGGGGTGGACATATTCCATACTGAAATGTCTTTCCGCATAGTTTTCTGTAAGCACGGTATATTAATTCCTTAACTACGTCCTTAGGAAATTTGTAACTTTCGCCAAAGATCTTTTGCAATATAATTTTTACGAAATTTATAACAGATTTTTCTGTAATATAACTTATTAGTATACTGGCAATAAATTTATGTCCGTATTTGGCTGTAGTCATGAAATTTTTCCACATGCAGGTAAAAGTTTAGTTCGTTTTTGGATACCAGTGTATTTACCTACTAACGGAATACTTAAACACAATAAAAAAGGTTAGAAAAAATGTCAGGATGACAGGGGAAAAAAAAAAAAAAAACAGAAAAACCAAGATCTAAGTATATTTTAGCACTTTCAAGTGCTTTAGAACATCGAAATACAATGTCTAATAATACTGGATTCCGGACAACGGACTAATTTGAGGAAAGTTGTGGATAGGAAGTTAGCAATTATGTAAGCTTATCATGTAGTACTATTTTAGTATCTTGTAGACCCCCCTTCAGGGTACATATCATGATTTGATGATGATGACTTTTGTATTTTAAAGTTACGAGCCTCCTGACTTACAAAAGTCATCATCATCAAAGTTACGAGCCTCCTGACTAGTTTTGTAGACAATGCAGCCAAGTACGAAAAGCTACACGATCGGCACAACGATACATTTCCATTTTATTATCAAATTTGTATGCTTTATATACAACAAACTTTACGAGTATATATATTAAATACAAAAATAAATACCGTGATTGACATTAAATACCACAAATTACATTGTGTTATAAAATAACTGCAAATCTCCAGCTTGAGGGAGAGAGCGAATTTATTCCTACAATTATATGCTTTTGGGAAGGTCTTACAAAATAATTTTTAAAACCTACTCACTGTTTCCAAAAAAATCTACAAGTAAACTTCAGTACTGAAAATTTTCAAGCATACAGCTATGCAAACTGATCACCTTTACAACCAAACAGAGATCCGCCCATACAAAATACTGATGTTTCTTTGTATAAATAAATGCCGGATATCAAGCAGAACAACAATCTAAGATACACGCTCAAGACCCACTACCATGTAAAAAAAAAAAAAAAAAAAAATAACAGCTATTTTGCGTACATTACTCAAAAAAAAAAAAAAAACGTACATTGATTCACAAACAAGACTGGAATGTAATCCTTTAAGATTATGATAAATTAAGATATTCAAATAATAACTAATGTATTTGGCAAAAATGACTACGCATGATATCCTCCATCTAGACGAAATTTATATTCTGTTTTCCATGCGCTTTACCGCTACCTACAGAATACCCAATGTTTCATCTTATGTGCATTTTATCGTCAACGGCGCTTCAACATCGTACCATCTGTTCAACCTCGGGAAATAAAAAATAAAAAAAATAAAAAAGTGAGTTTCTCTTCTTTCAACGTATGTTGCTACTCAGCAATAGCTTGCTTTTGCTGAGTGTTGCTAAACGTTATTTAGCAATACCTTTTAGCTTGCATCCATATTTGGCAAATGCTACATAAATTTCATTACGAGTTTCACAGTCAGAAAACTCAAAAATGTTGTCCGTATTGAGTCTCAATCAAGAGATGTATACGAGTACATTCCATATAAACAATCTCTCTCGCTAGCTTAAACTTAATCTGACATTTTAAAAATTGTAACAAAAATCCGACTGGGGTCTGAGCTTCATTTTCGACAGTAATTCTTCAACGCAAAAAGTAAAGTAAAAAAAGAAAGAAAAAACGCTTTGTGCAGGAATGCACTGTACAATACTAGTCAGGTCACTGAGTCCATCCAATTCAAAATCGAACGAACTAAAGTACATATCCGGGAAAACACATGCCAGTTAATCTAGAGAGCAGTGCTTAAATATCTCCGGCACATGACTTTCCATAATTCTACAAGTGTCCCGGGAGGAGATGAAGGGGAGGTGGATGTAATGCGATCCGCTGTGCAAGATTAGATGGGGGCATGCACGCATTGTCGCTCCGCCGGCGCCAACGAGCCGAGAGGTTGGCGGCAACGAGATCCAGCTAACACATCTCTGTACTGTTGAATGAGACGGTGGGGTTACTCGTCTGGTCTGTGGAAGACAGAGAACGGTTGAAGTGGTCGACCGCAGTTTTCATGTCTGCTGCGATGGGAATTAAACGAGCAGTTGCCGCCTACAGGTTGCACAGTGCTTTATTATATAAAGCGCTTGAAATTCGAACATCAAAACTAATTTCTTGCTTCTTCATTCTTCTACTTGTTGCTAGGAAGACGAAGAAATTTTCTGATTGTACAGTGTATAAGCTAAAGTTAAAAATAAAATAAAAAACTTAAAAATGATGAGTTCAAAATTCCAGAAAAAAATGTATTTGTAATTCATTGCTCTAGACCAGGGATTCTCAACCTGTGGTACGCGTACCACTGGTGGTACGTGAGCCACTGCCTTACTGGTACATCTAATATCTTGAATTAAATATAGTGGTACGCCACTGGAAAAGGTTGAGAACCCCTACTCTAGACAAAACCCCTGCGTGTGTAATAAATACACCGAAATATACCAGCAGATGGAGCCACTAACATCAATCATTGAAGTCAGTGTCATCGAAGAATGTCATGTTTACAGTTCAGTAAAATTGCTACAAAAAGCGCAACAGTCATTCACATCAGAGACACTGATGAGTACAACGGTATCTGCACCAAGAAAATCCATAAATGTAACAGACCTCTTTAGTCTATTATACGTAGAACAACAGAAAACGAAGTATAAAATTACACTAGAAAACTACTACAGGATTCATGAAGCATTGTTTCAAAGAGAGAATTTCGTAAAATTATGTCTTATTATTTTTAAAATTCATTCTCGTCGGGTTTTTTTATTTATTTTTTTTATTGGAACTTCTCTCTCACTGCATGTACGGCAAAATTCAGAACCTAGAACAAATCAAGCAAAATTCAGAACAAATCAAGATGCTCAAGCCATTAAAAGGTTAGGATAGCAAGACTGATAATAACTGGGTAGGAATAAACAGAAGAAATTGCGATAAAACAATAGTAAAGCAATGCATTTTTTTTTCTTTTAAATGCAAATATGAGAACAATAGATGAAGATAAGTAAATGAAATAGGGAGTTAAAGGAAGCAGGAAAATGATTAATGGTACCATCGTATTTCTGTCTCTCAACTGATTGCATTATCAGGCTGTTTTAAAGGAAGGAAAAATCACTTAAGAGATTCGAATCCAGTTCTTTTAATATTTTGATAATACATACAAATAACAGTCATAATACAATACAATAGCCTACATAAACGGAGTTGCTTCGGCATAAGTAAAATCGACTTTTATCCGACTTAAAAGAGTTTTCGAAGTAACTTTGACAGGTCTTGAGAATGCCACATTTAATAAAATTACCCGTTATCAAGGAGAAACGGAAATCACGAATACCCATGCAATAATTGATTAAATGGAAACTAGTAAACTATTATGAATGTGAGAATCTCTGATATACCAATTCGAGATGAAACAGGCCGAAGACAAGTAAAGAAAAATATTAACGTTTATTATTATTATTTGACCCATGAAATATTTATTTGATGAACAAATGGTAAAATCATAGGCACGGGATAACATTAATTTGAAATGTGATTTTATAAAATGAAGAATATTTAGATATTCATGAACAGTACATGCATAATAAGTAACTACTGAGAAAATAATTAAGAAACTTCAAGGTTGTCCTGCACTAGAAGCAAGATTACAGAACTTTCTTTCCTAAAACTCAGCTTTATTGGACGGAACTTAATAAACGTATTATTCCAACAAGGTTGCTTTTATTTTCCACACAACTGGTAAAAACTACGCAAATAACTCTCTTCGAAAAACTACACACGTTTAACTATTATGGTGCATTTCTAGAATAAAATAACAGTAGCAGGTGAAATTAGTTAACTGACGAGGTCAGACACATCGAAAATTACACAGGTAAGACACATGAAGTCTTACACATTTCGCAGGCTGCGTGTGATCCGCGTCACAAGTTATTATCACTTCTCTGTCCCCCCTCCCCATACTTCTTGATGTCAGCCGCCACTTAAGAACTTGCATCGAACTTAATGGAAAGCACTTTTCGGTTATTTATTTAGCGTAGAATGATATAACGGCCGTGAAGGCCCCTTTTACAAGGAAGTACACCACCACCACCAACCCCCCTCCCCATTTTTTCCGGGCTCGGGACTGACATATAGCTGACGAATAAGGCCTATTCGCCTATGGCTGGGTCTTAAGTATTCTTGACTGTAATCCGTGTGTGTGTATGTGTGCACGAGGCCGGTTTGCCTGTTCTGAGGGACGAAAAAGCCGAGTTTACGAGAGAGAAAAAAAAAACTTCTACCTCCGTTTGAGACCGGCTAATTCACCTTTAGTCGAAAGAGAACAGATAAAGGTTCCTCACACGATGGACGGGAATCGAACTAGAAAAATGCTAATTAATTATTTTCCATCTACACCATTTTTTAAAGTCAATGTTTCTTCTATTTACGATCATACAAAATCGGAATTAAATCCATACCTCGATAAACTTTTTTATAAAGCTTAAGGTGGCGTTAAGTAGTGTTGGGTAGTTGTTTTAGATAATACTAAATCAACTAAAAGTATGAGGAGAATGTATTATGTTTGTAGATTGCAAGTGCTCCCTGGCTGGTGTGCATGTTATGTGAAATGAAAAAACCCAAGAGTTAGCCAGTCTCTCCATACACGACCTGTTAAGTCACCGTTAGTTGAAAAGCTCTTTATATGTTCCTCTCATGCTATGACGCAAATAGACTCCACGTCTTTACAACCAAAGGGTGTAGTCATCACAGCGGCGTTTCTAAGCCATATAATTATTTCATGTAAACGCGTTAATCGCGTTGGAAAGAAGAGGGAGATATCTGACACCGAGGAGGAATATTCCTTTCCGCATAACAAGGCATATCAAATTTTTTTATCAGAGTAAGGACAAAGCGGTTTTTCAAGAATAATTTTCTTTAAAAAATAAAAATAAATAAAAATAATTAAACTATTTGCTCAACCAAGGTGACTAAATTTAATTTACGTTATCATTTCAACAATTTTTTTTTTTTTGTATTTATTTATTTATTTTGTTTTCATGTTCTTTCTTTAGCCAGATACCTAATTTGCATTTTATGGTGTCCTTGACAGGTCATATTTTTATTCACAAGATAAAAGATTTTATGACATTTTACAACTAATAAAGAAATAACTGTAAGTTAATAACTTTACAAGGTAATATATTTTTATATTTTAATTTTGTTTTTCATTTTTTAACCTATAATAAAGAAAATATAACTTTTAATATGGTAGTGCTTTTGTTTTTATCTCTTCGGATTTTATGCAAACGTCAATATTGTGAGTATAACAAGATTAGTTTGCGGGTGAACAAGAGACCGAAATATAAGATCACACAATTTACATTTTACAGGAATTCGATGCGCTGGCACGTGAAGTAAGTTGAAATAACGATTACACAAAATTCAATATTTTATGAAAAAACTGGAGAAGAAAACAGATGAACGCACTACAGTACGTGAATTTTTTTAAGAGCGGCTAATATTACAATTATTATTATATTTAATTTAAAGTATTTAAAAATTAATTTTAAATACTTTATCAATGAATATCATTTTAAATATGGAAAGCATAAAGGTCAAATAAACAATAGCTATGCTTCACGCGCCGTTTATGTGAGAAGTACAAAAGGTTTACGCTTGGTGGTGAGATTAGATTATCATTGGCAAATACTACAGTCAAACAAGGGTAATTTGAATTTTGATAGGATTTTTAAATACAGCCATATAATACACACAGAACTTGGAAAAACGAAAATTATTAATATTAATTTAAATTATTAACATTTTGGAAATTATTATTTTTCCTGATTGAACCAAAGAAAAGCATATTTAGAGAAAGATGTTGGAAGATTTTTCCACTTGGTTAGACTATAATAAATTTAGTTTAATTCTTTATCCAAGTGTAAGCAAACAAATTTTGCGCCTGAAGTATCTTCAGGACTGAGGCAACTCGTTGGCCAAGGCAACCTATACGAGTTGCCTTTTGCCAACTCGTATAGGTAAATTGACTTCTCCATTGCTTCCACCTTAGTATCACCACCTCTGGGTCTGGCTCCCACTGACGAGACCTCAATCAAGGTCGAAACCGGTCTGGGTAGTGGTCCTTCCCTTAATGCATGGCATTATACATGTCCGCAAGGAGATGTGCTTTGCATTATGGCAGATACTAAGACAAGTAGTGATGAGAGCTTGGTCCACGAGTTGCCTCAGTCCTGAAGATACTTCAGGCGTAAACTTTGTTTGCTTACACTTGAATAAAGGATTAAACTAAATTTATTAAAAACATATTTATACACAATTCCAAACTCCTTCGACTATAATCACACAATCCGTGAAAGCTCATTCAGTAGATCATCAACACTGTTTCCCATTGTAAATATGGGCAAAAAAAGTTATAAATTATTTATAGAATATGATATCTTAAAAACTTGTCGATATCGATATCTTAAGCAGGTCTTTTCACTCTTCACGCATGCAAAACAGATGAAACTTAGAAAACAAAAATAGCAACTCATGACAACCTTCAATTGGATTGGATTGACACAATAACCAATCACAGCCACTGATTTCTGAGTGCTATTGTTTCAGCGCACACCCTGCCTTGTCTTCTGGGTGGTTTAAAATCACCGGAACGCTAAAAATTTGACCCGCAGAGCTATCTACAGGTCTGTTCAAAGGGGCTCACAAAAGTGTCCGTATTTGTGACCGCATACCCGGAATATTAACGCGAATGGGGTGCAATGTTTAAGCGTTGAAAAGTGTCCTCTCCATGAAACATTAGCATATTGTGTTTAGTTTTAGAAATCACGCAAAACCAGGAAACAATTAGGGACGTCCTTAACAGGAATAAAAACAAAAATATAATAGCGGTGATATTGCTATTCCATGGGTGTGCATGGAACACAACCTGAATATACGTTCCGGAGTTATATATTTTAAAATTAAAGCCTTTCATATTGATGAAAGCAACAAAATACATTGTCTGCCAATGAAATATTTGTGGCAATTAAAAATAATTGCACTACTACTAGACATGCAAGAAGAATTTACGACAAAAAAAAATACTTATTTTTAGATACAATTTTTAGTTACAATGGAAAAAAAAGTAATATGGAAATAGCCAACAGAATTAGCAAAGCTACGGTAGGGAAAAATCACCTAAATAAATTTATATTTAGGATAGGGGATATATTAGTCAAAACACTCAACTAGCTGCATACAAAAGAGTATTCAAACCAATTTTAATTTATGGATTTGAGAGTCGTTTGTGATAACTTTTGGGGTGGGTGGATAACAGATGTTATCGATGATAGAATCTAGGATCATATTGAAAACGAAGAAATTAAGGAAGTAACTTGACACTGTCAGCATTCAGGAATGTGTGCGCAAAGCTAATCACAGTAACCATACAGGTGTATGGTTACTTAAAGAGAATTGGAGATGAAATATTAGTAAAAACAGGTGTTTAATGTCAGGATGGCGCGAGAGAGAGAGACTCAGAGAAACACCAAGATGTAGTGGATTAATACAGTCAGAAGTGCCTTAGAAGAACGATGTAAGATCAGACAAAACTATATACATAAGTTCGGACAATATTGGAGTCATGATAGATAATAGACTAATTTGGAGGAAAATTGTCAATAGGATCTAAGTAATAATGTAAGCTTTTCATGTAGTGCTATCATAGTATCCTGTACATATCAGAAATTTCATGATGATTATTATAATGATATTTTTCTGCTTATGGGACGAAGTAAACAGATATTCATGTCAAGAAATGTGGCTCTCCGAAAAGAAACATCCATTACCAGAGAGAGAGAAAACGTACATATAAGTTCATCTTGACCACAATCAAAAATGTTACTTATCGATACATATCAAATTGTCTCACAAAAAAATATAAAAAAAGCATTCAAAGAAGCTGAAAACAGTGTCAAAGCGCTGGACAAAAACAGACCTATTCCACTACATAAAGATTTCCAAAAATTTCTGAAAATAAAACTGAGTAAGTAATTTTCTTATATAGAGAAACCTTTGGAGTATTCATAACTATAAATTCCCACGTATGCCACAGGATCCAATGGCAACACACCAAGGCAATAACATCGATTCATATTTAATCATGAGCGTTTGTATAAAGTGCTGAAGCCTTACGTCACAGACCCAATCTTAACCGTAACGACCGTCTAACTATCCCAAAAGTCTGGGAAATTGTTATCCTCAACTGTATAAAATAAATTTATCAGTTATATTTTAATTTAATTACATCACAATAGTTTTTAATCCTTAAACACGCTACAGTATACATAGAGGGATTCCAATGTAAGCATGCCCACTAATGAAATTTTTTTAATGTAATTCCTATTGTTGTTTAATAACTGTACTGATGATGTCTTATGATACTTAAGACGAAATATTTACATATTATTAAAAATTTAATTACTGTGGCATACGTGTGAATTTATAGTTATTAGTAAGGTAATATTTGGTCCATCAGAGTCTCTAACTCAGTCGGTATCGAAGATACAGTTCAGATTGGGCAGATCTGGGTCTGAATCTCGTGTAGAACGCGAATAACTTTTATTAAAGCTTTTGAACTGAAGGTGAAATTCGTAAGTTGGCGGCAGAGCATTTTTCTCCCAGAAATTCGAGTTTTTCATCCCATAATCAGGAAAACCGGCCAGCAGAGGATACGCAATTCACATGTCAAATCCACTTATAGGCACAGGGCTAATCCCCTTATTCTAGATGTATGGTTACGAAATCAAAAGATACTTCAAAGGTCGTGGCCGGTGGAGGGACTGTTAGAACTACTGATGATCATGATATTTGGTTGATCTAAAATTAAGGATGTGGTGAAGGATGAATAATTGGAAAAGAATCTAAGAAAATTAGAACTAGAAGCATGGAAATCAATCAGACATGTCGTTGTTGTCGTCTAGTGCTTTGGACACTAGTAAAACTAGAGAAAAAAAAAAAAGCTATTTGATCTACTTATCGCAAACTGCTGCAATATGGGGACCAGTGTGCTACCGAAGATTGACTTCGTTCATTCTCTTCTCATTGAATTTTCTTTTCAGAAAATTTAAGTGCGGTGAGTCACGAGTAGGGTGAACGGTTGCAACTAAGACATCATAATTAACCGAGCTCTGATACGAGTATACCATGGGAAATGGAATGCTAGTAAGATGGGAATCTACTACTATTTGCTTTCTCAAAAATTCAAAGATGAATACAGTAAAGTGCTTACAAAAAAAAAAGTAGTTATAAGAACTTTTAAATTTGCATTATTAACATATTTCTTTTTATTTTCTTACATATTGTAGATATAGTAAAATATTCGAGTACTTGAATTTATATTCCTTTGGCGAGATGTTGTTTTTCTAATAAACATATTTTTAACTGAACAATATTAAACCAATTTTCTGGTTTAGCACACTTGTAGTAACAGTGGCCCCTAAGGCAATGAGCGAGAGAGAGAAAAGTTTGATTTTTAAATTCTATATCTAAAATACACAGAATTCACATGTTTCGATCCTAGTTACAAAATCTTTGTTGACAAGCATGTTCTTATAAATTATGAGTTTAAAAATAAAGAAAAGAAACATGTCACAGATGTATTTTATATTATTGTTTTGATAATTATAAATTAAAACAAAAAAAATTATTTTTATGAAATTAAGTATCATACTCCTTAGATAAAAAGTATAAAACGTTTCAAATTATATTTTAATATCTTTATCGTATTGCATATTTTATATAGGACACTTTAAAAAAATATTCAGCCACCCCCCCCCCCCCATCCTGAAAATTGCGCAGTCGTTACTGAATCACTTCTAACAATAAGTTCCGTGAAGAAGTGGAAAAAAAAATACGAACCCATGCATTAAAAGTAACAGATACAAAAAATATGTTATTTGCAGAGAGAGTGATACATGTCTAAGAGAAATAAAAAGAAACGAATTAAAACATAAAATAAAATTAGAACACTAATTTCTTATGTTTTAATTTTGTGTGTGTGAGACTGATGTCATAGTGAATCACTGGCGATGATTTGGTATGTCGGTTACCAAACCAAGCAACATTTAAAAATACAAACGTAAAAAATAAAAACACTTCCTCCATCTCTTGTACCTTCATAGAATATTACAAAATTCAGTGTTTTTATGAGTTCCCACAAAAGGAACATTCCAAAAAAAGTTTATGCCAATGTATACGCATGATAGATTTTTTATGGCAATTAAGAGTTACAGCTCACTCGAGCCGTTGTTTCCACAAAAGCGTAAACCTCACTCGCCTGCCAATTTTCTGCATCCCTGCTGACGGCCGATGAAATTACGTACAAAGTTTACATTCGAGATTAAGTAATTTTAGATAAATTCATTTAAGTAGATTTGTTTGCCAGGTTGTAGAGTAACTCGAACAAACTTTTGCGCTGTGTGTATGGGAAAAAAAAAAGATAAAAGAAAAAAAAAATTAACGCAAGAATTCTGAGCTCGGCTTTCTGCACAACCTAGTTCGAGGATAATGGGTTTTTACATCGCTTGAGGTGATGATTGCTGCTACAGGGTGTCAACATAAAATTACCGATAATTTCCTTAAGTAAAGAATGGTGATTAGAGGAAAGTTTCGGGTTTTAATAGCACTAATATCAGTGAAATGACTGATTAGCGGAATGACTTACTTCACTGCGAAATATGCGTTAATATAGTTTCAGAAATTAAGCAATCCCCCCACCCCTCCAAAAAAAAAAATCAGAGCAAGAATAATCCGTAAAGTTTGTTTTGTTTTTCTTACACGCAAAAAAAATCGGGGGGGGGGGGGGTCACCAGGTCTATTAGAAGAATTCAGTACCAAGAAAGAGCCCGTCTTTAAAAAAATAAATAAACAAACATAAAATAATTTATAAACTGTTTTCTTCTTTATAAAGGAATAATCAAGCAATATATATAATACATAAAATTCAAAGAAAAGAAAAGCATTGTTACTGCTTCATACCACTGGATTTGTTCAATAGCCCTAATTTTCCACAACAATACACTAATTATTAAAAAATTCATTAACACTTTTTTTGCCTTGAACAGCATTCATTAAGTTCTGTAAGACCAAGCAGAGTACCAAATAATTGTTCAAACTTATTATGCAATCTGAGACTACCATCCTATGGACATAAGAGACTCTGAAGGACGATGCTCTTCGCTTGGAAAGATAGGGGTTCGAATCCTGTCTATGACGTGAAGAACCTTTATAAGTGATTTTCAAATGAAGGCGAGTCAGCTGGGATTATAAGGGGCTTCCCTTTCCGAAAGCTCGGGTTTCTCACTCTACCAAAACATGTTAAGTGGCCAAGAAAAAAAAAGCATGCGGTTAACAGATATAAACCGCTGGCTTCACCGGCTTTGTTGTTTCGGCCCATAAGTCTAAAGACTTCAATCCTATGAATAAAATTGCAAGGTTCCGGGAGAGAAGGATCCTCTATTATTGCTATAAAGACAAACTCATCTTCCTTAAACAAGAATGTCTTCGGTGTTTCCTCGTTCAGGGAACATAGTTATATAATGCTATAGAGTTACCTATGCTTTCCTCCGCCCTCTTGGCGATAAATGCTCGAAAAGTTAAATGTAGATATGAATATAATTATATAAGAACCAACTAATACGCGATGCACAATAAAATACCCAATCTAATCTCTCCTTCAAGGCAACTGAATAAGATGAATTACTCTCCGTTAATCTCAAACCAACCCAATTCCACTTAACATCTTATCTCTTGAAATGTGGCAAGCTCAAAGCAGGTTTTCACTTTGTACTATCTGATAAATTTCTCTGAATAGGCCAACTTTCGGTTTAACGGGATGTATTTTATGTATTAATACTGGGTTTTTTTTGTTGTTGTTTTTTTCTAAATATCTTTTAAATTCATAATTCTGATTTACTGTCTTCTATTCTTTTCATTTATTTATATTTCAATCGTGCCATTTTCCATTATTATTTATTTGGTTCCATATTCCATACCTTCACATCTTTTCCACTCTAATACATTTTCGGCATAATTTTCAATTTTAATAATTCAACGTACTGTCATTTTTATCTTCCAAATTCAGGTGTTCCAATTTCTCAGTTCCCTAAAGAATACAAAATGCAAATTAACTATTTTGTGATAAATGTATATTCCGTAATAGCCTATTAACATAGCTACCTTTGGATAAATAAGGATAGGAAATTATTTCGTAGTTGCTTGCACAACCGTTTTGAAATGAAATCCTGCTCAGCAGGAGTTATTAAAACAATAAGAAAAATAAAGAAAGAAAGAATGAAAAGATAATTTTCTAATATTGTCTTCCTTTTGATTTCATAATACAGTTATTGATGTATTTTAGAAAAGGATGTCCTCTGTCTTCAACACTTTTTATTATTTATATTAATGATATACTAATACAATAGAACACCTTAAGCAATCCAGGTAAAGAAATTTCCTGGAATAATAATATGAATACGTTATATTATTATTTGTGTATGATCAAGTAATAATGTCAGATAAGAAAGACAATTGACAAAGAGCATATAATTTACATTATTATAGTGGAACTGTTAGAAGACAAACTCCAGTTAGAAGTAAGACAGTAACTAATAATAAAATAATAACAGATTAACACTTTTAATTATCTTGGATGTGAAATATTATATGAAGGAGAAAGGAGACAAATTAAAAACTTAAATATTTTTATCAGGTCATAGGCCTATAAAACGAACCCTCAATCATAATCTTGTAAAAAAAAAAAAGAAACATGCTTAAAATATACAAGACTTTAGCAATATTGTACCTACATTATTATAAGGCAGCGAACGTTGGGCAACAAACAAGCAAGATAAATAAAGAATAAAAACAAGTGAAGTGAGATTCATGAAAGAGCCGCAAAATGCTTATTATTAGACAAAAAAAAAAAAAAGGATGAATATATTTTTAAAAGATCTAAAAATAAAATCAACAGAAAAAAAAAAAAACTAAACAAGTATAAAGAAAATTGGATAGAACATGTAAACCGAATGACAACACCTAATATTCTAAAAAATTAATAAAACATAAGCCAATAATAAATCGGGCAGATCTTAAAAGACTATTAGATTAAAAATGAGACTGGAACAGAACTTAATGTATAAGTCCGTATTTATTATGTGTTTTATAAAATATTTTATATATTCAAACTAATAAAAATTAGCAACTTTTATAAAGGACATGATTTTATTAATCAGCCTCAAATTTAACAAAAACGCACCAAAAAGTGTGGAGGGAAAAAATAATCATTTTAATAAGTTTATTATTATGACTGTTATTACATGACACCTCCAAAGAGCTCAAGGACATGTTGTAGGAGGTTATTATCCTACTCCATTACACACAACTCATCGTCTCCCCTACTTAATCCTCCAACCAGACACGACACTACTACCATCAAGACACAACGCTATCTACCGCCACTAACTGGATTTTTTTTTTTTTTTTTTTTTTTTTTTTTTTTGTAAATTGCGTGTATTCTCATGGCCAATTTACCTGTATGAGGAAGAATATAAAAGCGGAGTTTACGAAAGAAAAACCCTGCTACCTCCGTTTGAGATCGTATGATAGTTTCAATTTTTATTTCATGTCTTAAACTCTCATGAAGCTTATGTCATCTAGAACATTAGTATATTTTTATTATTTTTGAAATAAAACAAAAGTTCATAAATGCTTCTGCACAGAAGCAATAGTTTTAGGCATTTCATTATGTCAAAATACTCATAATTTGAAACTGCAAGACTTAATGACGTAAATTATACTGCACCATTTCGACGTTATGCTTCATGAGCATTACGTGAGCGCGTAATATACTGGAATGTGATAAAAAAAAAAACTGTTGGTTATACTGCGTGATTAAATTAGCGGAGATTAATTTCATTCACATTCCGCGTACTAATTCAAGACAAATTGACCTTGCTAATTTGTCCCGAATTAGTAAAAACGAAAAACATCATAAAGGGCAAAGACAAGTTCTCATTGGAATTCATTCTCACTGAAGAACAAGTAAACGTATCTCGTTAAAATAAAATAAATAAATAAACTGAGGTGTCGTGTTGTCATTGTCTAAGGGGAAAAAAAAATTAGGGACATAACAGATGGTGCTTAAATCTCAACTTTCTCCTCCTCATTTTCAGTATGGCGCTGTATCCGGACAGAGTGCTGGCTTTGCACAGCCGATGTGACAACTCTTGTTTTAGATGTCTCCATTAGTCTGATGGAGCAGAAACAAGAAAAGAAACAATCTTGTTTCCTAACGATGTTAAAAGCTTTTCGCCTCAGTTAATTAATTTCAGTAATGTTTTCTACGGTTTCGAACTGAATCCTGTAGAAGTTGGCCATAAAAGGAGGTGATAGAAACAGAGCGGCCGACAACTTTTTTTTTAATTCTTTTCATCCAGAAAGCAATGGTGCGAGGGTTAGTTTAGGTGGAATCGATACGCGCAGCAAATAAACTACGTTAATGGGAAGTTATCTTCAAATATGCAAAAAAAAAAAAGTGCAATGGTAATGAATTATCTGCTTATAATTACCGTTAACGACTACCTTCATAAATACCCGAATATATATATTTAAAAAAAAAAAAGTGAATGCGGTTGAAAAAAGTTTAGACTAACTCAAAACTTAAGCCATCAATTTATCAATAACGAGGACACGTTTTAAGGGAATTTTAAGTGAGATAAAATATGAATATCATATTCGTAATAATTCAGCCCTTCAAAAGAAATATTTATCATTGATAGTGTGAAAAAAAAAAAAAAGATTGAATTTGAAAGACATTTGCTTTTGCCTATCGTTTAGTCCAGCAATTATACTTGTTTATATCAATACAAGAGCACACTAAACAAAGCAAATAAGTTTGCACATGGAATTATATTTACGAAGTATTCTTATTTACAGTAAAAGTCAAACAATGAATCATTTTTTTCCGTCCTTGGAGACGGAAAAAATGATTCATTGTTTGGAAAATTCTATATCCCAAATTGATACTGTGTCACGATCTTGGGCGTGCAGTAATCTCTAAAAACAATAGTAATTTATACGTTTAATGAAGTCTGCTGATATGGAATATTGAAATATAAAAACGTTCCTAAAAATTCTAGACTCCGTAAAATAGACAGCAGTCAGATTGATATGATCTCGGCTTGCCTACACATGCCACACACTACTTCCTGACACAGAGACTATCTGCTATGGATACTTCCAACAACAGTGTTCGTCTTTTGCAATTAGTCAAATTTTCCAGTTAAACGTAAAACTAGTTTACTCATCCATTTAATTTCACTACTGTAGCCTTAGCAATGGGATATACTAGTGATAGAAGTATCTTCTGATGATTCTTCCATCAATAGATATTTTTTTTGTTTTCCTATAGTAGTGTTTCTCAAAGTGTGGTACGCGTACCCCCCAGGGGGTACGTGGCAATTTTCAGCTATGCATAATTAAAGGAGTCATTATATTTTTTCAACAAACAGTGTAATTAAAGACAACCGGGATAAAACGGCACTAACTAATGAATCGCATCCCCTCTCCAACAAAAACTGCTATATAAACCAAGCAAAACCATATGTTGCCGGTGGATCATATGGTTTTGCTTACCCCCCCCCCTCGTTAACGTGTTAAAACTAAGAAATATATAGTGAATGTGTTTCAGATATTATGGAATTCGGGTGATGAAAGGAATTAGCATTTCAACTCAACTGTTGAAATGCTAATTTGTCTTTGGTTTCGCGCGATCTTTTGTTAATCCCGCACCAATCATATGCAGTTCTTCGCTGCTCTACGTATCTGAAGTCTTGTAAATTACTGGTAATTTTTGCTTGAAATAATGGGAAAGAAGATGACGCAATTTGGGTAGATGACTTTGACGATGCACACAAAGAAACTGTTCTCGATACCAAAAGTAGTGATAGCGAGTAGGAGCTTCTTGGTAAGTCGCACCATTTTCAGTTTTTTTTTTTCTGAAAATTTTAGTTTCAGAAAATTTCTGCACGTATCTCGCAACACGATTTTTTAGCTTTAATTTTGGAAAAAAAGTTACAGTTATATTAGAGTAAATACAGTATATTTTTATTTAGCTTTCAAATTCTTACGTATTCGGATCATTCGTTAAAGATTGGATTTATAAAAACCCCAAAAGAGAGCAATATAGCAAATACAAGTAGCTGTAAGCAACAAGAAAACGTTGATATTGCATCTGGATCAAATGAAATTGATAAGAGTGTGTCGTCTGGCATCTGTAGAGAACCAAAATTTAAAAATAAATAATATTTTTTGTTTACATGAACATATAAATTCAAATAAAATAGATATATAATTTTAATTAATATTTTAAATTAATTTATAAATTTTAATTAATTGTAATGAATAAATTTTAATTAATTAATGATTTTATTTTTACTTAATTAGGGGGGGGGGTACTTGATAATAATCAAAATTTAAGAAGGGGTAGGCGGATATCTGAAATTTAAGAAACACTGTCCTATACGATCGATTAATCTCCCAAAGTAGTGGGATGCTGTGAAGAATAAAAATTAGGTAAAAATTAGTTAACCCGTTTATTGGTATTATTTTTATTTATGCAGCAATGTCTTAAGTATGCCAAATATCTTTAACTGGAAGAAAATTTTGACATTTGGGAGTAAAAAACGTCACCGTTCAAATATGTTATAGATTGTTTGTTTTCAAGACAAGATTTCAGCAGAGACAGACAAGATAAAAGACAAAAATCATATGGCTGGTAATGGAATTAGTGTTATCAGCGAAAATATTTTTAATACTTAAGATAAATGTAGAAAATGAATGTTGTAAATTTACAACATAATACTAGGCTCCCGTTTTATGTAAGTTATTCGTTGTTAATGTTTTCTAGTTGCCTAAGCCTATCAGTAAACGAATTTCTTGCAAAATAAGAGCTATATGTATGTACCAAGAGGGGGGGGGGGAGAGAAGATCTTGTACAAAAGAGTACAATTTGTGAAAGTTTGTCGTTTAATGAGTCATGCTTTCTTTTCTTGGATGTTTTAGTTACCGCAGATTTATTTATAAAATACATAAACTTGGGTAATGTTTTTCAATGTTAATAAAAATATAATTGCTATTTGCACTGAATTAAAATTCAGAAGCAAATCATTTCTCTTCTGATAATTATAGGTTATGTGATATAAATTAATTACTCATCCTATAAGTCTCCAACATCGAAAGGAGAAAAGTGGCGTAATCATCATACTGCTAAATCCGACACTGTGGGAGTAACGGAGAACTCTAGAGCATTGCAGGCAAATGTGTCTGGAGTCCTAATAAAACTGTAAATGGATACATCCAAAATGTCACCACAAGATGAGCACAAAAGATCAACGTTCCATGTCTATGGGCTGTTCAGAAATGTCCATAAACAAGGGAATGAGTAGTCTAGATCTTAGTAATTAAACAGAAAAGAGTAAGCAGTACTAAATAGCTTCAGGAAAGTTAAGTAGCAGAATTTATGCAGTATAAAGCAGTATAAAACATCTGCACTACACGAATGAACTTGCTGATCAAGCACTGAATGATTCTTCGCCCATAGGACGACATCCCAGGTTTCTAGTCTTCAAATTGGAAAATTATTATTTTTAACTTAATGAAGTCATCACTAATGTTACCTATGCGGCAGAATATATACAGTAACATCACTTCCTGAATTACAGCCCACATGTAATTTATCTGTATTAATCCCTATCGCTCTCTGACAAAATTTATTACGGCAGGGACATAAACGTCCTATACTCTGACGACGCCAACACTTCACGTTGAATAAATTACGCCAAGACTTCAACAAGTGCAGCAAACGTCCTACCATCACTACTAAACGTGAACAAAAATCAATCAATAAAACCTCTTAAACTTAGATCAGGAGACAATTGACAACTAACCATCAAGATTTTATTTTCGACAAATGGCTGGCTGGTTAAAAATAAATAAATAAAAAATCAATCAATAAATAAAAAATATAAAAAAAAATTCATATTTACAAAATTGTTTAACGCAAATTTTCAACCTTCAACACTATAACTAGAATAGGAACTGCAAATCATAACATTACGCAGCACTGCGAAAAGAAGACAATTCAACCTCCAGCAACAATGAACGCCATAAACTCAGTAGCATAAATACCTCCGATACCAACCAACCCATTCTTCCCCCACCACAACAAAACAATAAGTTTCCATTTATCAGCAATTATTAAATACATGTTCAAACTCTGCAACAATAAAATAGGCAAAAAAGCTAAATAATAATAAGATAAAACCTTTTGTCGCCAATTCCATTTCCTACAATGGAATTCTATGGTTAACCGATATCTACAAGTCTCGATACGACAGCTCTTACTCACGGCACATCCCCTTACTTCTTCAACTCATGGATAGATGGCCAAGACAAAGTACATCCCAATGTACCAAGGAACAGCACACCGCATATGTCTTCTATTTTATGTCAGAAACACATCAGAAGAACCATGAATGGCTCAGAGTATTGCTGCCACAAATACATACCTTCCTAGATGGAGGAGATGATAACTAGACCACTGGGTGGTAGATAACTTTCATCGGCCGGTGAAAGACATGCCACCTCCACGCCTACTGGAACCTAAAGAAGCAGATATTGCCATGTTTGGTTCCAAAAGCAGTGTTTCCGGTTTCTATCCTGTTCCTTTTTTCATGATGTGGATGACAGCCTTATGAGCATCCTGAACACACTGCAGCCACCCCAAATCTCCTTCATTATACGGTACAGTAAAAAAAAAAAAAAAAAAAAAAAAACGATTTCACAAAGTGCAACAAACTTGTCTCCTGTCCAAAACGTTTAGTAGAGCCTTCTAGTCGCCCCTGCAAAGGCGGATGAACACAACCTTTGCACATCCATACTTCCACATTCCGAGGGTATTACTGTAACATCACCCAAAGATACAAGAGTGAACCTTCCTGACATGATTCTTCTCTTCCAACAAATGCCCTGATGAATAAGGCAAAGTCCCCTCCCCCCAGAATTAACAAAACTGAATTGGATTCTAGTCCTAATGATATCCCCTCCCTGCCGTGATTAAAACTTGTGTTCCTGAACTAACACTCATTCAGTATCACTCTTACAATCTCCCATACTCATTTGGCACCTATCTTTCAGTATGAAAACTAGCCTACATCCAACCAATCCCGAAAATAATGGACAAAGCCATCATCTATCAATTCCTTCACGATACAGAAGCCAATCAGTTCATCAGTAACCACCAATATGGATTCTGCCAAGATCGTTCCATAGTAGATCTTCCTACCCACATCAATCACTGTATGGAACCAAACTTGAAAAAAAGGTTGGCGAAACTCGAGTGGTCACTCTCGCTCTAGATATTACCAAGGCTTTTAATCAAGTCTGGAGCACACGCCTGCTTATCAACTTACTATCGTATGGTCTACCTTCCACTCTATGCAACTGGACTGCCAATTTTTTTCTCTGGTCGTTCAAGGCGTATCGTAGCGGATGATTTCCTTTTTTTATTTCATCACCTGTGCCAGAACAGACTGTACTTTCTTCTACTCATAAATGGCCTTCTAGCACATCTCATTACCCAATACCTGCTTCCAGAAACACCCACGACGGACCTATACTTAGACATCTAACAATGATAGGTCAAGGCACCAGATCGATTACATCTTGGCTCTCCAACGGTAGAAGACAAGCATCTTCGATGTGCAGTCCAGGAGCAGACTGTGGTACTGACCATCAGCTATTAAGAGCCAAAGTAAGGCAGACTCCGAAACCTTCCGAGTCAGGAAATCAGAGTAATCCCAAATGGGTTCACAGAAGAAACTTTAACACGGTTGGGCAATCTTTTTGAAACCAGTGAGAAGTACTCACCTGAAATGCTGCGTGAATGGGGGGGGGGGGTCAAGGTTATAATAGAGGATACAGCCAAAAAGTATCTAGGCCGAATTAGAAGGATTTGATTGAAGGGAGGCGGTTGGAGAAACAAAGAGACAAGGATCATAAAAGGAATATAAAAGATTACATATAGAAGGGAGAAAAGCCATCAGATAAGGCATGAAAAAGTTTATACTAATAAGTGTGAAGGGATAGAATTCCAGATGAAAAGGAACAATTATAAAAGGATGCTTCATTTAGTTCGTAACCGAAAGCACAAGTTTAATCCCAAGTTGAATATCATCAAAGACAAGAATAGAGCAGTACTTACAGAATGGAAATCAAAAACAGATGGAAAGAATACGGTGAGGAACTATAGAGCAAAGAGGATAAGGAAAATTTGGAGGTGCCCACTTATCAAGAAATTTTCGATTTGGAACCTCCTTTATTTAGGCATGAGGTTGAAGGAGCAGTTAAAAGCTTAACAATAATAAGGACCCAGGTGTAGATGCAATCCCACCAGAGTTAATTAAGGTCATAGGAGATGAAGGGATAGGGGTGGTTCAAAGATTGATTACAAGGATATGGGAGCAGGGTTTCTCAAACTGTGTTCCGCGGAAGGTGAATAGGTGTTCCGCGAGAAGTTCTGGAATTTGTCATTTTAGTTTTCTAAGCATTTTTCATGAATAAATATTTTATAGTAGAAATATTCTGAGAATAATATTCATGAATATGTTGTCGAAAATCTCAGACCCAGAACGCCTAATAACATCTGTGTGTCGTTAATTTTCACACATCGAAATCTTTCAACATTTGGGAAAGGGAATAGCGCTGTTTATGACGGGTCATAAAAACTGCCTGCAAGCGGATTATAACAATGGGTGGCATATCCTCTGTTCTCAAAACTGAAGGAAATGACATCTGTATAGCAGATGTCAAGTGACCAAGCGGCACATTTTTAAACACATGAAAATATTCACTGAATTATCGTTAATTTTCACCCATCGAAATCTTTCAACAATCGGGAAAGAGAATACCGCGGTTTATGACTGATCACAAAAATTGCCTGCAAGCCGATTACAACAATGGGCGGCGTGTTCTCAAAACTGAACGAAATAACATCTATGTTGCAAATATCAGTGACCAATCAGCAAGGAGGTATAAAGAAAAATTTTCCACTGAAATTGAAGATCAAGGTAGTCTGTATCCTGTTCTTAAATCTATTAATACTGGATACTTTCTTCGCAAGTTCGTATTACAGTGTGTAAGTGCTTGTTCTGAAACCGGAGTGCCGTGATATTTTTAAAAGTAATAGGAATACAGATTTAAATTCTAATATGAATAAGAGACAAGGCACTTTGGTATTAAGAAATCTCTTCTTGAAGGTGTTTGTGACGGAACAGACAGTGAGTCATCCACTTCAAGCCTACAGAGATTTCCAGGATGTACAAAAGGAGGGAAAAACTACCAGTACACAGGAGAAAAAATCTGCATTCACTCGTAAGTACTTATAATATGAATTTTTGATGATCAGAATAGGATATGTCAATGAAAATCAGCACAAATTAATTTAATTATGGTTTAATTGATGTTTAATTAACTATTAATTAATAATTATCAATTATTAATTATTAATAAAAAATCAGCTAAATTACCAATTAATTAATAATTAATACATTACAAAATAACCAAGGTGTTCCGTGAAAATTTCAGGATTTGTGAAGTGTTCCGTCATAGAAAAAGTATGAGAAACCCTGGCCTAGAGATTGGAAGAAGTCGGTCTGCATACAACTGCAGAAGAAGAAGAAAGATATGAAATATTATAAGTATAGAACTATTAGTTTAATCCCTCATGTAAGCAAGATTTTATTAAAGATCATCCTAAATAGGATTGAGTCCAAAGTTGAGGCAGAGATGCAGAGAAGCAGGCTTTAGGAAAGGAAAGGGTACCAGAGATCAGATACCTTGCCATAGACAAATCATTGAACAGTATAAAGAATTTAGACTCTCTATGGTAATATGTTTCTTAGACCACCCCAAAGCTTTTGACTGCGTTCAGCATGAAAGTGTGGGGAAGTAATGAAATTAATGGGTTTTCCTCAACACTTTATCGGATTGATAACCAACTTGTACAGGAGCAGGAAGCCACAGCAAAAATAGGCGTTGAATTAACGGATTGACTTGAGGCGGACAAGGGAACAAAGTATTGGATGAGCTTAACACAGAAATTAGGATAAGTGGCAGACTGATCAATAACCTGTGGTGTGGTGATGATACAGTACTCATTTGTAATGACAAGGAAGAACTAGGACGAATCGTTAACAAAGTTAATAAGATCAGTAAGAACAGAGGACTTCAACTCAATCCCAGCAAAAAAAAAAAGATTTATGGTTCTCAAATGAAATATAGACAGGAAAGCTCCTGAGAAACATGTGTACCTTAACGGAGAAGGAATTGAGTAAGTCATCAAGTTTGAATACCTGGGATCCGTTATTAATGTGAAGAATTGCTATTCAGAAGAAGAAATGGCTAAAACAACAGACTTGTCTAAAATCTGGAAGGATAGATCTACCTTCACAAGAACAAAGTTGAAGATGCAGCTATTTTTCAAACAGCGACTTATGTATGTCAGATCTAGAACTTAAAGAAGTCTAATAGAGAAAATATGGTTGCTTTTGACATGTGGTGTTAGAGAAGGCTGCTGATGATATCATATACTGAAAGGCGGTCAAATGGATGGGTGCTAGAAAAGATCGGCAGAACTTTAGGGCTCCCTTAAGATAGTGACAGAAGAAAGCTGAAATACATTGAAAATATGAAAGGAGGACTTCTGAAAACAGTAATAGAAGGTGAAGTTCCTGGAAAAAGAGAAAGGGATAAACCTTCGATGAGATGGATGGTGTGTCTGGAGTGAGTGATCTTCAGATAGTTGACGTCTCCAGAAAGGCATACGACAGGAACACACTAGCATACTTTAATAGCATAAAAATTACTAGCATATTTTCCTATCCCAGCTTCTGGAAGGGAATAATAAGCTGAAAATATTTGTAAATAAATGAAAACTGCCAGCGAAGTGAATAGTTTTTCAATCTTCAAACGTTGTTTATGCGATTGTTTCTATAATGGCAAGAAATTACAATACGTATATTTTTGTAAGGAATTGTTTTATTCTAAAATAATAAAATATTTAAAGATATATTTTAATATACAGTTATTAAAAATAAACGTGAATGATAACAGAATTCCATTCAAAACAAGCCAACAAAAATAATAGTCCACTGGCAATTAAAAAGGTCAAACGACGGAATTTACAGTCCTTAACAAGCGCTAAGAACCAAGAATGCTGACTTACTGCACCATAATTATGGAAGACGACTTTCAATATTTAACTAAATTCATTTAACCCCAAAATTTATGCTGTCAGACTAATGCGCCATCATCCAGGTCGTGGTTTTCATCACTCCAGAGAACGGGGACGATGGGTGGTACCCGCTGCAATACTGGCGTACTGCCAATAAAAGAGGAAAACCAGAGTATGATTACTTCGCAATTTAAAAATGTCAAACTACAGAAGAAATAACTACCTCTGTCAGAGCACATGTCACTTCCGATTACATGACACTCTTGCAACTTGATAAATAAAAATGAAATTTTGATTTACGATGAAGAGCTAAGAAAGAAACAGATATCAAATCCGTCTATAAAGCCGCTGAGTGAATCGTAGTCTTTAGTATATAAGATTCATAATCAAGGTTATTTCGAATTTAGACTAAAATATGTGAGTTTTCATAATTTTATACAACATTAAAAGCAATTAAGTGAATTTTCGACAATATATATATATATATATATATATATATATATATATAAAATGTGAAGTCAGCAGCTGGCTGATGGGTTATTTTATGTACAATATCTAAAGTGGTCTTCTTCAGAAAAATGACCTTGTATGTTGCTGACATAGAAATGCTTCTACTCGTATCGCACCATTCCTTCAGTAATTCACTGCGGATGTGTCTGAAAAGATAGCAAGCTGACGTGGCTGGAATGAAGCACTTGGAGACGTCAATATTTTCAAAGAAGCATAAGCATCACATAAGCATCCACAAGAAAATTTTAAGTAAGCTGGAAATTGGACATCATTTCTTCACCTTATCGCTTGCGGGGGGGGGCAGAAACGAAAAAAGAAAGAAATGTAAAAGACTCGAATGAATACGAGAAGGGGCTATGCAAAAGCAGATGGATCTCATTTTTCACTGAAGATTCGAATGTTGCGCAGCAAAACTGGTGTAAAATATTGCTTAACAATCCTTTAATGGCATGAATATGCATTTTTAAATGGCAGAATGCCATAGATGTAAAATAATAATAATCATAAACTATAAAAAGAATATAAACAACTCTATAGTTCTCGATATTATAAAAATCAATAAAAGTTGACCAATGTTGTCTTTTTGTTCAACAATCGCTTTGACAAGTAGTTGGCAGCTAAACAAACACGTACTCCGCAATCTAGGTCAACTGTTACTCCAATTTTCACACTGAAATTCGTATTTGAATTACTAGCTATCAGATTTCCAATATTTCTGGGATGCATGCGTTTGCCGGTTCGGTTTGCTTTACTAGCCTATTGTTTTTATAGACTACTACTTCATAAATGTTCAACGTTCATAAATAAATCGCTTCGTTTTAGAGTACAGTAATACCCCGCTTTACGACGATACGCTCATACGACGCTTTACAATTATGACTAATGCCCATTTATACAACGCGGCATTCGCTCATGACAGCGACATGATGCTGCAGTGAACCAACCGATGTGCAGAATTCGTGAACTTTGTTTACGTCTTTACTCACTGCATCTCCTCTAGGTTTTGGTGTTTCGCCATGAATTATAAACTGTTTATAACTATTATTTTGTTGTTTCCATAATAGCAGATTAAAGGTCCTGTTGCTCCAGTGAAAAGGGGAAGAATCGTAAACCAATTACACTATATGCTAAGATTTAAGTTATTAAATTTAGTGATAATGGTGTATAGAATGCTGTGAGAGGTCGCAGGGTAAACTTATATTGCACTGTCACACTTTTTAAAAACAAAGATAAAGTTCTTAAGTGAAGTGAAAAGTACTATGCTAGTTAATACCACAGGTATCCGTAAACGTGCCAATCATATTGTCGATATGGAAAATCTTGTAATGCGTAGACTAATGACCAAACTGGATGGCGTGTTTCCTTAAGGCAACTATTTAGGAACAATTTTTCATTTACGTATCTGATGTAAACAAATACTTTATTTGCGTTTAAGCACATAAAGCATTACTTTATACATATAAGCTTAAAAGTGAGGGGGGGGGGGGAAACTGATCGCTACACACCGAAATTTGTTGTACAACGGTGGTCTGGAACCTAACGTACCCTATGATCAGAGTATGCCTGTGTTTAGAATTTTTGTCAAAGCGGCACTTCGAAGTATAGGAAGCTTTTATAAGTTGATCTATTTACTAGAAGACCAGATTTTCATCAATCCACAGGCAGAGGGAAAATTCTATGCGTACAATTAGCAATAAAAATGATTAGCCTGATCGCATGCCAATTGGCATATCATTATACTGCAATCCCTCGATTAATGCGCTCGCGATTAGTGCGTCATTTTTTTCGATACCCAAATTCGATTAGTGCGCCTATCTTAAAAATAAATGTTACACATTTAAAAAATTTTCGATCTATACATGTTTTATGGCTAACTATTTTACAAAATCACTCACCAGGATGTTACCGATTTGAAACATTTTAGAAAGTTATTTTTTAATGGCATACTACACTATTACCATGTACGCTATGTTCCAAATTTACGGCCAAAATTTATGCCGTCTGCTTTACATAGCATTTTGCTGATCATATCTCGTACAATTGCTGTATAATGATATGCCAATTGGCATGCGATCTTTCACACTTCTGTTTTTTGCTCACTAATTATTTTCCTAATCATGAGTAAAAGAATTAGTGAGCAAAAAACAGAAGTGTGAAAATGATTCGAAAATTAATCTGATTGGAAGAAAAACTTGAAATAATAAAGAAAAATAAATAAGGCGAGTCCATAGCAAAGATAGGACAAGAACACAAAAATGGGTGAATTAACTGCTGAATACAAAGAGAAAGGTAAGGGTGTTTCAAGTTCTCAAAATCAAAGTATTATAATGATTGAAATAGTGAGACTTCTTTTTACATGGATCGAAGATTGCAACCAAAAACGGATCCCGCTAAGCACTAGCCTTATTAAATCAAAAGCATTAAACCTCTTTGCAACCTTGAAAGAAAGAGCTATCAATGATGGAAAAGAAAAAGAATTCCACGCTAGTGCTGGGTGATTTCAGAGTTTCAAAAAGAGAAATAGCCTACATAAAGTTCCGATCACAGGCGAAGCTGCAAGTGCAGATAAGGAGATATCCGGAGATTTTGAAGAAAATTGTGTAAGAAGGTGACTATTGTGATCAACAAATATTTAATGCCGATGAAACCAGTCTTTTTTTGGAAGCGAATGCCTTCCAAGACTTTTCTAGCCAAATCAGAGAAATCTCAGCCTGGTTGTAAAGTCGAATGAAATTACTGCTAGCCGTTAGGAAGCACATTCTTCCACATTGTGCAAATGATTTTAGAGGGTTTCAAATGAATCTAAGTTAATCGAATCTCATTCTGAGAAGTTGAGTGATTCCGACCTGCTAAATTTAGATGTACAGCGGGAAGATCCTGAAGAATATGAAGAAAATTTAATCACTGACAAGTCCAAAGAGGTTTCACAGAAACAATTTGAAAATAGTTTTCGCACAATCGAAGTTTTTAAGCAGCAATGCTTAGAGACCGACCCTGGTGAAGAAAGAACCAGTAAAATTTGCAGAAGAGGCAATAGGCCATACCATCAGTTGTATGAAAAAAAGAAAATAGAATGCCCTCCAAACTACATTAGCTTAATTTTCTGTTCAGAAGCAGAATAATAAATTTATATTCCGAATATGTTTTATTGTCTTTCAGCTTCATGATTTTCCTTTAACTAGGCCCTGAGACATACCGTAATTTTTTTATTAAAAAAAATTACGGGTTAAAAAAGAAATCTGAGGAACGAATTATACATTTTCCCATAGGTTACTATATTCGATTAGTGCGTTTTCGATTAATGCGTCTGTTTTAAAGAGCGCATTAATGGAGAGATTGCTGTATACCATACGGTACAGCAAGGTGCAATATAAAATGAAGAAAATTATCACAGACTAATAAAATGGTGCCTTAACTCTAATATTATTATTTTGGAGTGAAACGCCATAATTTTGTTTTGCCTAATTTTCATTAAAATGGTTAATGATTTCCAAAGTTTACTATATATATATAATTTTTATTCAGTAACTATAAAAATGGTCCATTATTGTGCGGGGGGGGGGGGATCGTACATTAGTCACACATGAATCTAAAACTGAAACCAGTATTCTACAACAAATGCACTGAGCAAACATACATTAAACTTTGAAACCTGACTATTTAGTTGTCAATTTCCTTTTTTCTACCCAAAACAAGGGAAATCTATCAAATAGTGACTTTTGAAAAAGTTGAGAGGTATGTCAAAAATCATAACACGATTTATGACGTTTTTGGTTCATGTATGTATACATTTTTTTTTTGGTGGGGGGGGGTCTAATTCTGTCATTACAAATGGTACGATTGAAACTATCAATAAAGCGACTGAAAAAATTTAAAAGTGATCCAAGAGATTCTAAATGTCAAACAATTCGATTCCATGCAGCGACTACCAATTCGGTCCTTTGGTCAAAGAATATGGTCCAACTGAAACCTAAGCTGACCTATGTAGCCATGTTCTAGTGTACATTCTAAATAATTAATTTTATCAAATTGTATGCATCGAAAGCCAAGTTATAACTATGTATAATTTCAAAACGTTCTGCCACTGCAAATGATCGCACTGAAACAAAATCTGAAATGCCTCGATAAACGTTGATGATGATTTCAAATACTGAATTTCAATAAATATCAATTCCGTACTGCTAGTTTAGGAGTAACTTGAAGAACAGAAAAAACGAAACTAATAGATACTTATGCACAATTAAGTCCAGAAATACAGTTAAAATCCAGGAGCAGAAAAAAAAAAAGAAAAGAAAGAAAGAAAAGAAGAAAAAAAAAGCCCGTAATATCGTCTAATTTATATAAGTATTTTTTTTTGGGGTGGTAGAAAAGCTAAATGTTAGGATGACAAAAAAATGCAACACACTCGTTAATTCTTACTCCATCTCCATAATCATAAGAAATATCCTTTCCTTCACATGGGTTTTAAAATATATGCCACTAACACTTACTGTTCATTTGCATCACTTATCTACTGATATATCTAGAATAAAATCCTCGAGAGAAGAGCTATTCACATGTATTATTAATAAATCATTCAGAGCGGAGAGACTCACTGCTGATCTCAACTTTCCTTTTTATTAGATTCATTTGACTAAACCTCCTTCACAGGATGGAGTACTTGCGGTGTAGTAACAACAATTTCAAGCAGTTTTAGGAGAAAAGGAAACCTGTTCATATTACTCATTGTTCTTTCAAAAATATCTTAAATGCTTAAAGGCTTTCCAACCACTCTGAGCTCGCACCACTCCTTCAACAAATTTATTGAAACTTTCCTCAACATTATCGAAATATCCGCCGAAACGTTGACACCAAATCTTAATTTCTTCATTTCCAAAATCTTCCAGATCTTCAAGCAAAGTAAATGTATCGAATACTGAGAAAGCTTTAGCAATTTCTGACTTATTTACACCAATGCATTATTCTTTCATCTACTTTCATTTTTTCCCCGTTCAACATTCGAATAGCTCTCTGCGTGTATTAGCTGAATACCGCTGTAGATGCCTTAACTATATACGGGATTCAACGTACACTCCACGAGGCATTCTGATTGACGAAGTAGCAAGTTTTCCTTTTGAAAAATAAGTGA